>NC_091180.1:18494480-18526980 GCF_040958095.1 Procambarus clarkii | reverse complement strand
TACACGTAAAAAAAAAGGAAATTCCACACCGACGGATATGCTGAGAGTATGACTGTGGTTCGGTGCTCCTGGGGGGACCCAAGTGATTGGGGTGAGGGGTGGGGGGTGATGGGGGGGGGGATGGGGAGGAGGGATGAGATAGGGGTGACGAGAGGTGAGGGATAGAGAGGTGGAGAAGGGGAGAGGGAGACAAAGAGAAGAAAGGGTCTAGGAAGCGTGAATAAAATAAGACATAGAGAGGTGAGACAAGTGTTCAACAGTTGAGTCTGGCAGCTATGACAAGTTATGACAAGTTATGACAAGTTATGACAAGTTATGACAAGTTATGATAAAGCTATGACAAAGCTATGACAAGTTATGCCAAGCTGTGACAAAGCTATGACAAGCTTTTCTCACAAAACAGAATATTATCAATTTTAATAAAGAACAAATGTCTCCTTGTACAGTTAATAAACCAATATAAAAAAACACAAATATTTACAAAAAAAATCCATTTATCTCTATTGTCTAATAATAAAATGAACCTCATTTAAGGACCATAGATTAATGTTGTCAGGTTCGAGTCAGTATAGAGGAACTATCTCAATGTATCTCACAGAAACGAAATACAAATATAATAAAATATTACATCTGAAGCTACGTTGCTCAGAGTCACTGACACTCACACGTCTTTTTGTTTAAATAAAGTCAAAATGATAAGATAATTCTAAGGTAATGAACGGAAGCCTTGACCAGAAAAAGGAAAAATTACGAAAATGAATCTGAGTGCAAGACTAAAGAACTTGAAGTTTTGATAACATTTAGCCTCTCAGACGAGAGTCTAAATGTTTGAAAAGTTCAGCACACGAGTCTCAGGCTTGGAAAACCCCAACATTAGAGGTTTAAGCTTTGACATATCTGAGGCGAAATCCTTAAAATCCTGGGCAGTTCAACAGAGCCTCTTAGATGTTGGAGTAACATGTTGTGGGAGATGAACTTTGTTACCTCGTGACCAGTGGCTGGCCCCTTGCTTCTGGCAAGCTTAGGGGGGCCTGAGCTCCAGCTCCTGGACCCCTTCTTTGAGTCGCAGTTAAACTCTTGCAATAACTCACTTGCTTTTTATCATACCAATTATATGTGAAGTAAGCCTCTCCTCCCAGCTCCTGTAGCTCACTTGTTCACAACTCTTGGTCTAAATTAATGATTCCTAACATCTCTACAGGTTATCTGGACTGATAGTTTCTACTAATGTCCTCTCGTCTTTATTTAGTTTTCATCAACTTTGTCAGTACCTCTGTAAATCTAGTATGTTGTTATCATGTCTCCTCATTGCTACACGAATGACAACACGCTCTGCATGCGTCTTGGATGTTATTCAGTTACTGTGAACCTATCTTGAGGTTATCTTGAGATGATTTCGGGGCTTTTTAGTGTCCCCGCGGCCCGGTCCTCGACCATGCCTCCACCCCCAGGAAGCAGCCCGTGACAGCTGACTAACACCCAGGTACCTATTTTACTGCTAGGTAACAGGGGCATAGGGTGAAAGAAACTCTGCCCATTGTTTCTCGCCGGCGCCTGGGATCGAACTCAGGACCACAGGATCACAAGTCCAGCGTGTTGTCCACTCGGCCGACCTACGGTGAAAGGCTTGACTGTTTAATGTGAGTTTGATCTTTGATTCCAGCATTTGTTTTCCTTACATGCTGTATTGTTTCTGTGTCTCTCTCACCTCCGGGGCAGATCTCAGCAGTTTGTATTTCCTTGAGTTAAAGCTGAGCAACAAATCATTACATTTTCCCTGTAGTTCGTAAAGGTCCACCAGAAGTATTTTGTAACATTCTGTTCAGATCCGTGTCATCAGTTTTGCAGTGTTGGCGAAGATTGACATGAAGGACACTTCTTTAGTGACGCCAGCGAGATAAAACAGTGTAGATCATAGTACAAGTCCCTGCGGTACTCCGCTTCTTTCTTCCGCATATTATAATCTTTCCAGTCTATCTGTTACTCTTTACTTCGTGGTGGAACAATGTCAATAGTTCCCTGGAAATCCGGGAAGATGCAGTCACCCACTATTGTCTCTCCTGTGTGATACAACTCTCGCGGGTTGGTCAGACACGACTACTCTTCTCTGAACTGTGTTGAAGTAAGAAAAAAATTGCTTTAAGAGTTCCGCTTTTGTCTTGATTAACTTATCTAGAACATTACATCCAAACACACAGCAATCACAATAACGTGATATATCAAATGAACAAATCCACAAGGGCCTTCATGAGGGTTCGAACCTTTGCGCTGGATGTTTCCAGACGCACTGTAGTCCACTGTACCACGACATGGTAAAAAGAATTGCAACCTGGAGTGCTACTGCCCTCACGAGGCTTCTACTGAAGCCTAACCGGGGTGTCACACAATTCCCCCCCCCCCCATGCACTCGGGCTCTGTCAACCAAATAGTTGTGCCTCGTGCTAACAATACAGGTCTGTAGTGTATTGCCTCGAGTCGTTATGTCATGCCATCAGGAGTCTTCCAGCTGCCTGGCAGGTCTTTCCTGACCAACGAAGCACAGTAGATTATTCATTTAGTTTCGTCTGATAATCTTAACACTTAGGCCTATCTACTTGAACTCGTCGGTAGAGCAATGGCTTCATTTCTTGCAGGGCGGCGTTCGATCCCCAACTGGCCAACTAATTGGACGCTGTTTCTTCACTTCATCAGGAAATCCAAACTCCTTGTCCTCATATTCCTTCCAGGCGATGTGAAGTCATTCTGGCTTAGCGGTCTTTTCAATTACTTTCCTCGTGGTCATTTGTCCCTCGATAGCGTCTGGGGAATCCGATATCTTTGATATCGCTCCCTTTATGCGCCTTTGTTCTGGTATTGCCATCTTCAGTGATGTTTAACGCTCTCTGAATATCCTGGAACCGGCGGCTAAGCGGACAGAACACTGTACCCGTGATCCTGTGGTCCCGGGTTCGATCCAGGGCGCCGGCGAGAAACAATGGGCAGAGTTTCTTTCACCCTGATGCCCCTGTTACCTAGAAGTAAATAGGTACCTGGGAGTTAGTCAGCTGTCACGGGCTGCTTCCTGGGGGTGGAGGCCTGGTCGAGGACCGGGCCGCGGGGACACTAAAGCAACGAAATCGTCTCAAGATAACCTCAAGATAACCTTGTGTTACATTGTCTTCGCGGCTTGGTGCCTTGTTTAGTTAATTACTTACTTTCCTGTAGTAATTATGGGGAGATTTTCTGGGCCCTAAGTACTTGAACTGGTGGGTACAGCGATGGTCTCGCTTTTTTGCAGGTCGGGGTTCGATCGCAGACGGTCAAAGTGGTTAGGCAGCATAATTCCTTTCTTCCGTCATATCCCAGCTCCTTGACCTCCTATCCATTCCAAGTGCTCAGTACTGGCTGAGCGCTTTCTCCTCATAATTATCCTGCGTGTGTGTGTACTCACCTAGTTGTGTCTGCAGGATCGAGCATTGACTCATGGATCCCGCCTTTCGAGCATCGGTTGTTTACAGCAATGACTCCTGTCCCATTTCCCTATCATACCTGGTTTTAAAATTATGAATAGTATTTGCTTCCACAACCTGTTCCTGAAGTGCATTCCATTTTCCCACCACTCTCACGCTAAAAGAAAACTTCCTAACATCTCTGTGACTCATCTGAGTTTCAAGCTTCCATCCATGTCCCCTCGTTCTGTTACTATTCCGTGTGAACATTTCCTCTATGTCCACTCTGTCAATCCCTCTGAGTATCTTATACGTTCCTATCATGTCCCCCCTCTCCCTTCTTCTTTCTAGTGTCGTAAGGCACAGTTCCCTCAGGCGCTCCTCATACCCCATCCCTCGTAGCTCTGGGACGAGTCTCGTTGCAAACCTCTGAACCTTTTCCAGTTTCATTATATGCTTCTTCAGATGGGGACTCCATGATGAGGCGGCATACTCTAAGACTGGCCTTACGTAGGCAGTGTAAAGCGCCCTAAATGCCTCCTTACTTAGGTTTCTGAATGATGTTCTAACTTTTGCCAGTGTAGAGTACGCTGCTGTCGTTATCCTATTTATATGTGCCTCAGGAGATAGATTAGGTGTTACGTCCACCCCCAGGTCTCTTTCACGCGTCGTTACAGGTAGGCTGTTCCCCTTCATTGTGTACTGTCCCTTTGATCTCCTATCTCCTAGTCCCATTTCCATAACTTTACATTTGCTCGTGTTGAATTCCAGTAGCCATTTCTCTGACCATCTCTGCAACCTGTCAGGTCCTCTTGGAGGATCCTGCAATCCTCATCTGTCACAACTCTTCTCATCAACTTTGCGTCATCCGCAAACATCGACATGTAGGACTCTACGCCTGTAAACATGTCGTTAACATATACAAGAAATAGTGTGTGTGTGTGTGTGTGTGTTTACTAGTTGTGTTTTTGCGGGGGTTGAGCTTTGCTCTTTCGGCCCGCCTCTCAACTGTCAATCAACTGTTTACTAACTACTTTCTTTTTTTTTTTCCCCACACCACACACACACACTCCAGGAAGCAGCCCGTGACAGCTGACTAACTCCCAGGTACCTATTTATTGCTAGGTAACAGGGGCACTTAGGGTGAAAGAAACTTTGCCCATTTGTTTCTGCCTCGTGCGGGAATCGAACCCGCGCCACAGAATTACGAGTCCTGCGCGCTATCCACCAGGCTACGAGGCCCCTTCCTGTGTGTGTGCGCGCGTGTGTGTGTATGTGTGTGTTTGTGTGTGTACGTGTGTGTGTGTACTCACCTACTTGTGTTTGCGGGGGTTGAGCCCTGGCTCTTTGGTCCCGCCTCTCAACCGTCAGAGGCGGTTGAGAGGCGGGACACACACACACAACCGTGTGTGTGTGTGTGTGTGTGTGTGTGTGTGTGTGTGTATGTGTGTGTGTGTGTGTGTGTGTGTGTGTGTGTGTGTGTGTGTGTGTGTGTGTGTGTGTGTGTGTGTGTGTGTGTGTGTGCGCGCGCGTGTGTGCGCGCGCGCGTGTGAACGCGCGTGTGTGTGCGTGCATCATATAGTTCCTGGCATACTTCAGAGAGCACAGCCAATATATATAAGAGTGTGTGAGAGGGTGAATGGGAACTTTGCGTCAAGATAACAGGCAACACTGCCTGCGTGTTTGCCTCTGTTATATTTGCGTTCACCGCCCTGATAACAGGTGCGTAGAACTCCTGTATTTACCAGGTAATAACTGGACCCAACACTGTTATCCTGTTGAGAACAGTTAACCACCGGACCGATGAATGAAAAACAAACATTTTATGTTTAAATTCAAGGTATTTCATGCTAGTGTATTAATACACGTGTATTTATACAATAATGAATGAAAAACAATTCTATGGGGGTATAGCCTAAGCTACTCTATCCCTTTGAGATGTATTTTATTGTCTCAATAAACGTACTTGAAATTTTATTTTATATGTACTCCAGTGGATAAATACACTTGAGTATTTATACACTAGTGTATTATTACTTCTGTTTGTGGTGGTGTATTTATTTATATACTAGATGAGGTATCTGTTGACCAGGTCGACCTGATGCTTAGGTCGACCTGGTGCTTAGGTCGACCTGGTGCTTAGGTCGACCTGGTGCTTAGGTTGACCTGGTGCTTAGGTCGACCTGGTGCTTAGGTCGACCCGGTGCTTAGGTCGACCTGGTGCTTAGGTCGACCTGATGCTTAGGTCGACCTGGTGCTTAGGTCGACCTGGTGCTTAGGTCGACCTGGTGCTTAGGTCGACCTGGTGCTTAGGTCGACCTGGTGCTTAGGTCGACCTGGTGCTTAGGTCGACCCGGTGCTTAGGTCGACCTGGTGCTTAGGTCGACCTGATGCTTAGGTCGACCTGGTGCTTAGGTCGACCTGGTGCTTAGGTCGACCTGGTGCTTAGGTCGACCTGGTGCTTAGGTCGACCTGGTGCTTAGGTCGACCTGGTGCTTAGGTCGACCTGGTGCTTAGGTCGACCTGATGCTTAGGTCGACCTGGTGCTTAGGTCGACCTGGTGCTTAGGTCGACCTGGTGCTTAGGTCGACCTGATGCTTAGGTCGACCTGGTGCTTAGGTCGACCTGGTGCTTAGGTCGACCTGGTGCTTAGGTCGACCTGGTGCTTAGGTCGACCTGGTGCTTAGGTCGACCTGGTGCTTAGGTCGACCTGGTGCTTAGGTCGACCTGATGCTTAGGTCGACCTGGTGCTTAGGTCGACCTGGTGCTTAGGTCGACCTGGTGCTTAGGTCGACCTGATGCTTAGGTCGACCTGGTGCTTAGGTCGACCTGGTGCTTAGGTCGACCCGGTGCTTAGGTCGACCTGGTGCTTAGGTCGACCTGATGCTTAGGTCGACCTGGTGCTTAGGTCGACCTGGTGCTTAGGTCGACCTGGTGCTTAAGTCGACCTGATGCTTAGGTCGACCTGGTACTTAGGTCGACCTGGTGCTTAGGTCGACCTGGTGCTTAGGTCGACCTGGTGCTTAGGTCGACCTGGTGCTTAGGTCGACCTGGTGCTTAGGTCGACCTGGTGCTTAGGTCGACCTGATGCTTAGGTCGACCTGATGCTTAGGTCGACCTGGTGCTTAGGTCGACCCGGTGCTTAGGTCGACCTGGTGCTTAGGTCGACCTGGTACTTAGGTCGACCTGGTGCTTAGGTCGACCTGATGCTTAGGTCGACCTGGTACTTAGGTCGACCAGGTGCTCCCTCCACCAACTACTGGACTTTTTTTCGTGTGCTCGGAAGACACGATATGAAGTTCTGCAGACAAAACAGTTTGGGTGATCAAGCCGTCAAGGAGGAGACCGGACCCCTCACATCTTCTAATGTGTGGTTTGGTCATTACACCTTCAACCACGTTCAGTATTTTTAGATTTAGCTACTTAGAACGAAATGTCCATGTAGCACGGCCTAAGGTGACCCCGTAATACCACGTTATTGTCACTCTGCTTTAGTACCACTCCGTACTTTCCTAATCACCCTTCCTACCAATTAGTACCACCTCCCCCCCCCCCCCCTGAACACCATCCCACGTAATATTACGTCAAATGTAAGACAACGAATGACGTAATCCACTTACAGCTGAGATGTTAATGAGACACGTGACTCTGAGTTCATTAAGTCAGGGTTGTGATTCGGCGATGGCCTCCTTAATGGAGGCAGGTGTGTGAAGCACACCTTAAGTCCCTTAACTCGTAATACCGGGATCGCCGTTCCTTGTAGATATGGGATATGGGAAATGGGATATCAGATATGGAACTCTGTGCTCACCCACCTAAGATATGGGACCATGCAGCAAGCCTCCTGTTGGTGTGGGCTGGT
This sequence comes from Procambarus clarkii, assembly GCF_040958095.1. Lineage (NCBI taxonomy): Eukaryota > Metazoa > Arthropoda > Malacostraca > Decapoda > Cambaridae > Procambarus > Procambarus clarkii. Next base: position 18,519,690 of record NC_091180.1, on the reverse strand, counting down.
TACGGGCACACCTGTCGTTGTAAGCAGGTGTGTTTACATCTGTGGCAGTTGTAATAATGTCTGTGATGGTTTTAGCGACACCTGGTGTGAGGTGATTGTGGTTGCACCTGTCGTGAGGTGATTGTGGTTACACCTGTCGTGAGGTGATTGTAATTACACCAGGTGTGAAGTGATTGTTGTTACACCTATTGTGAGGTGATTGTAATTACACCAGGTGTGAAGTGATTGTAATTACACCAGGTGTGAAGTGATTGTGGTTACACCTATTGTGAGGTGATTGTAATTACACCAGGTGTGAAGTGATTGTTGTTACACCTGTTGTGAGGTGATTGTGGTTACACCTGTTGTGAGGTGATTGTGGTTGTTGCACAACACACTATCTCACTCTCACATCACTGCGACCATCTTGCCTTCAAGAACAAAAAAGTAACGAAAGTCAATATTTCTTTGATAAACTCAATATTCTTATCTAAAATATTATCGTTTTTCTATTTCGTCCAATACCTGGATATTAATTATTACAACTTGTTCCCAAACTCGAATAACAAAGTTTCTTTTTTTGCATAAAAAAAAGCATGCTAAAAATGTTAACAAAAATATTTTGTATTTGAATAGTTTATTTTTTGTTAGGAAAAATAAGCGAAAAGGGAATGTTATCGTGGAGTATTTTGGGGTGAGTATGCGTCATGTATGAGGGGTGAGGCCCCATGATGTGTAATACTCATAGTATGACCCTGGTTATGTATGATCCCATGTTATTTATGTAGGGATTCCTTGTTATGTATAACTCATCCCATGAATGACCTATGTTATGTATGGCCTATATTATGGATGAGAGAGAGAGAGAGAGAGAGAGAGAGAGAGAGAGAGAGAGAGAGAGAGAGAGAGAGAGAGAGAGAGAGAGAGAGAGAGAGGGAGACAGAGAGGGAGACAGAGAGGGAGACAGAGAGACAGAGAGAGAGAGAGAGAGAGAGAGAGAGAGAGAGAGAGAGAGAGAGAGAGAGAGAGAGAGAGAGAGAGAGAGAGAGAGAGAGAGAGAGAGAGAGAGAGAGACAGAGAGACAGAGAGAGAGACAGAGAGAGAGACAGAGAGAGAGAGAGAGACAGAGAGAGAGACAGAGAGACAGAGAGAGAGACAGAGAGAGAGAGAGACAGACAGACAGAGAGAGAGACAGAGAGAGAGAGAGAGAGAGAGAGAGACAGAGAGAGAGAGAGAGAGAGAGAGAGAGAGAGAGAGAGAGAGAGAGAGAGAGAGAGAGAGAGAGAGAGAGAGAGTATACTCCCCTCACTTCACTCTACCAGCATGCACTCTGTCCACTCTACCTGCATAAATTAACCAGGTGTTAGCGCGGCTACAAATGGCAGTGGACGAGCAAGGTATAATCGACTGAACAACAGCTCCAGATCCTAAAAGAGTGTGAGGAACTCTGTGGTAGAGAGAGGAGGCCAGAGTGCACTATTCTCTCATGTGTGTGAGTACATGTGACTCTACACATGGAACAACATTCACCTGTTATAACCTCGCATTTTTGGCTGTCTGGCTTCTGATGTCACACTTTATATTCTTTTCAAAAAATTTTATTTCCCCGAGTTCCATTAGCTCTTCCGAATTACCTTTTCTTATAATTGTGTTTACAAAAGTGCACAGGTAGGCAAGTATACAATTATTTCAAGTTACTTATACAGTCACTAGTCAAATTATATATATTATTCAACAGCGTAAATTATATATAATTTTAATTTCAATATTCGTAAATTATATATAATTTCAATAACGTAAATTATATACAATTTTTAGAACGCAAAACCCAATGTTATTTTCCAGCACATTTGTTCATCAACCCCCGTCACCCCATCAACCCCCTGCCCCCCCTCCTGCACCCCTCCTCACTACCCCCCCCTACACCCCACCAATCCCATTTCTGGACACAAACCACAAGAATTGAAATTGGCTAAAGCTGAAATCTTGACAGATTTCTCAGTGGGAATATATTATTTGGACTTAATCCTTTCTTATATAAGTAAATCCAGATTCTGTACCAATCTATATTCTTTGGAGTAAATCCTTGAGTGTAAATCCACATTTGGGTAAAGTGGATTTATTTTGTATTAAACCAGCATATTCCTGTGAGTAGATTTGTGTCACTAAATTATTAAACAGATAATATTTTATGAATAAATTATAATTAGCACATTCTTAGTTTAGAAAATCGTTCTCTGAGTAAATCCCTATCAAAATAAATCCTAATATGATCAAAATCCTAGTCTGGGTAAAGGTACTAGTATGTGCAAAATTCTAAGTGTGAGCTAAAGTTTTAGTGTAAGCAAAAGTCTTAGTGTGAGCAAAAGCCCAAGTGTGAGCAAAAGTCCTAGTGTGAACAAAAGTCCAAGTGTGGCGAAAAGTCCAAGTGTAAGCAAAAGTCCAAGAGGTGACTCACCCACGTCCAAGCCGGGGACTTCAGCAACAACATTGGGTCTCGCCCCAGAAGCCAAGACTGCCGTCGGGGTCCAAGGCCAGGTCTTGGAGGACCCCACCACCCACACCTGCACCACTGCCACCCACACCTGCACCCCCGCCACCCACCACGCCCACACGCCCATCCTGACGGGGGCGGCGACCTGGACTCAGAGGCTGGACAAGACCCGGTTTACACCTGAAATGTATAAGATTAGAAGATAAGTCATATATGTTAAACCAACTGAGAGAGAGAGAGAGAGAGAGAGAGAGAGAGAGAGAGAGAGAGAGAGAGAGAGAGAGAGAGAGAGAGAGAGAGAGAGAGAGAGAGAGAGAGAGAGATAATAAAGAAACATCGATATCATAAAAAAAATAATTTTATTTTACGGTAAATTGAAAGGTTGTACAACATAAGCATATTCACACCTCACTATCTTCATCACTGTAACCAAAAGGTAATTCCATATAAGTGTTGGGTCGAACCGAGGAACCAAGAGGTTGAGTCGACCCCAACTCCAGTTTACGTATATTCCAAACAGACAGACATTCATTGTTTTATGACATTATTTTCTTATTTGGTCTCATTTGCATCATTTACGAATGAATCTCATCACACCTCCGAGTATTAGTGTGGAATGGTGCCCAACCACTTGGGCTGGACGGTAGAGCGACGGTAGAGCGTCATGCAGGTCGGCGTTCAATCCCCGACCGTCCAAGTGGTTGGGCACCATTCCTTCCCCCCGTCTCATCCCTTATCCTGACCCCATCCGAGTGCTATATAGTCGTAATGGCTTGGTGCTTCTGATAACTCCCTCTCTCCTTCTCCATGTCGCAATTATGTTCACTCTTCCTCTCTTCTCCTCCTCTTCCTTCTTGCTCTTTGTTCCATCCCCTCATCTCTTATCCCTCTCTTCTTAATCCCCCTTCAGAAGCCTTAGTGAGTAGAAATGCTAGTACCGAGCTCCTCTTTCTTTATAAGGGACGGTATATTAAAGCATATATCAGCCAGGGGAGAGAGAGAGAGAGAGAGAGAGAGAGAGAGAGAGAGAGAGAGAGAGAGAGAGAGAGAGAGAGAGAGAGAGAGAGAGAGAGAGAGAGAGAGAGAGAGACAGGGAGAGAGAGAGAGAGAGAGAGAGAGAGAGAGAGAGAGAGAGAGAGAGAGAGAGAGAGAGAGAGAGAGAGAGAGAGAGAGAGAGAGAGAGAGAAATTAATATCAAGATATAATAAGAACAAAACAAAGTCTTGGGATATAACTATATAGCTACAAATGTGAGAAACATTCCCCGTCTCAACAGCATCCCTCGACCAGTTCAGCATCCTTGTCTCACAGTCTGTCTTCACGCCTGACAAACGCCTCAGACGTGCACAGATATATGCAAAGACAGAATTTAGTAGCAATAAATCTTTCTCACCGTCTCTCTCTCTCTCTCTCTCTCTCTCTCTCTCTCTCTCTCTCTCTCTCTCTCTCTCTCTCTCTCTCTCTCTCTCTCTCTCTCCCTCTCTCTCTCTCTCTCACTCTAATCTTCTATTTTTCTGTTTTTATCTCTTCCTCACTTTCTCTATTTATCGACCTATCTGTCTGTAATTCAGTTTGTGTCTCTTTTGACATTTTTTTTATCAGATTTCTCTGTTAAACGAAAGTCAAAATACATAAATATAGCTTCTCTTATACACGAAAAAATGAGACAAATATACATCACTTAATATGCCACCAAACGTGTATAATAACCTCACTGAGAACACATTCTCATAGCATAATTACGTAACCATCATATTGAAAATAATTCTCTATATTAATTTATATAACCGCAATAATCCACAAATGTATTTTGTATCATGCAATTACATCAATTACATTAACGTCATATTGAATAAAAACACGCCTGAACTTTCAGTTACATAGCGATCATATTTATTGGTGTCAACAAGGTTATATTTCTTCTATTTAAAACAACATTGGAAGTCGTTAATCCACACAAACATCGTTCCCAGATGACCTCGAACGCGAGTCCCATAAATTCTGGCATTAAAAACAAAACTCGTAAATCAGCCATTACCACGGTGGGGGATTTTCTCGGAGGTGGCATCACTGCATATGCAAATCAGAGATAAATGTGGATAAATGGCTGTGGGAGAGTGTGGGAGAGTGTGGAAGAGTGTGGGAGAGTGTGGGAGAGTGTGGGAGAGTGTGGGAGAGTGTGGAAGAGGGTGGGAGAGTGTGGGAATGGTGCTCCTGGGAGCTGTTACACGCTCCTGTCTTGTGGGTGAACACACACATACATGTGTAAGGTAGGTACATATAAGTCAGCACATGCACTCACACACATTCTCACTTGCACTCACACACATGAGTGTGAGTGGTTGTTAGAGTGGTTGTTAGAGAATGGTTGTTAGGGTTTAACCCAAGCAAATACAGTGTAATGAAGATAGGTGTAGGGAGCAGGAGACCAGATACAAGGTATCATTTGGGAGATGAAATACTTCAAGAGTCAGAGAGAGAGAGAAAGACCTGGGGGTTGATATCACGCCAGACCTGTCCCCTTAAGTCCATATCAAGAGGATAACATCAGTGGCATATGCCAGGTTGGCTAACATAAGAACGGCATTCAGAAACTTGTGTAAAGAATCATTCAGAACTTTGTATACCACATATGTCAGACCAATCCTGGAGTATGCGGCTCCAGCATGGAGTCCATATCTAGTCAAGCTTAAAACTAAACTGGAAAAGGTTCAAAGGTTTGCCACCAGACTAGTACCCGAGCTGAGAGGTATGAGCTACGAGGAGAGACTACGGGAATTAAACCTCATGTTACTGGGAAACAAAAGAGTTAGAGGAGACATGATTACCACATACAAGATTCTCAGAGGAATTGATAGGGTAGATAAAGACAGGCTATTTGCCACAAGGGGCACACGCACTAGGGGACACAGGTGTAAACTGAGTGCCCAAATGAGCCATAGGGACGTTAGAAAGAAATCTTTCAGTGTCAGAGTGGTAGACAAATGGAATGCATTAGGAAGTGATGTGGTGGAGGCTGACTCCATACACAGCTTTAAGTGTAGATATAATAGAGCCCAATAGGCTCAGGAACCTGTACACCAGTTGATTGACAGTTGAGAGGCGGGACCAAAGAGCCAGAGCTCAACCCCCGCAAGCACAATTAGGTAAGTACAATTAGGTAAGTACATCGTCACTTGCACTCACACACACACTCTGAATACCACAGGTAAAGTTCCACTCCCCAACTGGTCTCCCAGAGTCAAGTCCCACCCCCAACTGGTCTCCCAGAGTCAAGTCCCACCCCCAACTAGTCTCCCAGAGTCAAGTCCCACCCCCAACTGGTCTCCCAGTGTCAAGTCCCACCCCCAACTGGTCTCCCAGAGTCAAGTCCCACCCCCAACTGGTCTCCCAGTGTCAAGTCCCACCCCAACTGGTCTCCCAGAGTCAAGTCCCACCCCCAACTGGTCTCCCAGAGTCAAGTCCCACCCCCAACTGGTCTCCCAGAGTCAAGTCCCACCCCCAACTGATCTCCCAGAGTCAAGTTCAAGTCCCACCCCCAACTGGTCTCCCAGTGTCAAGTCCGACCTCCAACTGGTCTAAAAGTCCTATCTCATCACAATTTAGCCTGGTATTCATGGGTTATTAATCATACAAGACCAACTTCCACATCTGCACAGGACTTTTAACAGTTTTCAGTTTCATTGTTGTTGACATTATGTCAACATGGGATGACTGGGATGCTCCCGGACGCAGGTTCGAATCCTCGTCACAGCCCTTGTGGATTTGTTCATTATGTGAAGGTCTCGCTGGTGGTGGTGTGTGGAGGTGGGAAAATCTGTTCTCTGTTTGTTTGTAAATTTTGTAACTTGATTTTGTTTGGCTTGCCGCACGCGCGCGCGCGTGTGTGTGTATGTGTATTTGCTACTTTTATTTACTATTTGTATCTGCAAAATCGAGCTATTAGCTCTTGTACCCCGCCTTTCTAAGCAATTTATTTTTCCTCTATTATGTCTACTACATGTATTTAATATATGCAATAGGAATAAGCAAGGGATCGTAAAACAAGGGAAAGAAAAGGAATACGAAAGTGGTCCAGGACGGACCGAAACGTCGCCGTCCCTTCACTTTCTAGTGTGTGGTCTGGTCAACATATTTCAGCCACGTTATTGTGACTCATCGCCTGCTTAATTTCTTATGTTCGTATTTGAATTATTCACTCTAATAGGTCACTTACATGTACTAGGAACACACTAGGGCTTAGGACGGACCATTGCAGGCCTCCACTTGCTATATTTGCCATATATGACCACTATATGATTAAATTAGCAAGACTCAACTACCAAGTCTACGTTTCGTACTGCAGGTTTGAGTAGCATTTCCATGAGACCAGCTCATGGCGTATCGTTCCCCTGGCTCAGCGCCTAGGTGCCAGGTGCCACTGGATCTAGGTGCCAGGTGCCACTGGATCTAGGTGCCAGGTGCCACTGGGTCTAGGTGCCAGGTGCCACTGGATCTATAATTAATATTTGATAACTTGGCGCTTCTCCAGAATAATCACCAAGTTAAGGAAGTTTCATTAGCAATAAGGAGTTCAGGAGGAAGACACAAGCTGGACGCGGGTATACCTGTCTGAGGTAGACTAATATTAACGGTACAATACGTGGGTGTACCTGTCTGAGGTAGACTAATATAAACGGTACAATAGGTGGGTGTACCTGTCTTAGGTAGACTAATATATACGGCACAGGACATGGGTGTACCAGTTTGAGGTAGCAATGCATGCACTCTCCTTGCTCAAGCTGGTGGATGACTGGATGACCGAACGGATGCCTGAGTGACTGGGAGTGAATGGGTGCATATGGCCTCTCACTCATGGGCCACCCGTGACAGCCCTGGGGACAGCTTATACAGTGTAAAGACAGTGAAGAAGAAACAGATATCACAGAGGAGGCAAACTCCCTTCACGGATTAAAAAATTATACAGAATGAAACAAATCAACTACAGGTTGAGAGGCAGGGCCCAGGAGCCGACACACAACCACCCCAAGCACAGGAAGACACGCGCACACACCCACATCAACTGCAGGAAACTGGCTCTCATAATAATTAGAGTGTATAATCCCCACTTAACAAATAAATATTATGTTACCTCTATCACCAATCAGAAACCCGAAAGATTAGCGAAGAAACCATTGAAATAAAGGAGTAAATTTACAGGAGGAAATCGCAGAGGAGAAGAAGAAGGGAAAGAAAATAACAGACAAGAATAAATAGGAAGTAAACATGGAAAGACAATTTACTTCAGGGATATTCCTGCGCGGGCCCTAAGCCTCTGGCTGGCATCCTAAGTGAAAGTCATTACTGTCTCAGGTGCTGGCATGAGTATATATGACTCGCAGCTTCCCTGTAGCAACCTTATGTCCAATGTGTTTAACAACTGTACCCCTCAAATCTCAGTTGAAATCATATGTAGTTTGAAATGCTACACTCTGTTAGATCATTTTCCAGTTGGCTCTCTGGCATTTATCCACAATGCTGATATTTCCTCTATTCTTATGGAATAATATAAATATTATATTATACCAGAACAATATCTACTAGTATGCTGTGTTGGTTGTGTATTTACGAGTATGCTGTGGTGGTTGTGTATTTACGAGTATGCTGTGGTGGTGGTGTATCTGTAGGCAATATTTACACATACACGAGTGTATGTGTATATCTGTGAGTGCAAATATACATACATGTTATAATACAAAACGCACTGATCTCATTTAATGCTACTTACCACATGTATGTGTACTATGTATAATAATCATACATACACCACGAGAAATAATGGTGGCAATAATGTGTTCAACTATTCCACATTTTTTTGTCGTAGACTTTACTGGAAAATGGACTTGCCAGGCCAGGGAGGAGATGGTGTGATGGAGGAGGATAGAGGGGATAGGGTTGACGTGCCAGTCCCAGGAGAAAACTTGTAGCTACCCTCCATCAACTTTCAATCCCCCACTTTCAATTTCTTCCAACTCCTCTCCAAGTCACTGCCCGCCAATATGCCGGAGAGAGACTGCGATATTGTCGAAGTAATCCACATTTCAAACACGAATGGAACTCAACGGGAATATTTAGCATGGTGTTGGATGAGCCGGCTCGCACATCCGGCCCCGGGGGTTACTGGGGAATCCTCTCAAGCCGGCCCTCCAAGTGGCCTCGCCTCCATTAGCGGGATTACCTCCTAGCGAATAGAGGTATTCAATTGTTCGGTCTTGACGTGCATTCGTTAGTACTCAGAACTTGTTTTCCCAAACTCAATAGTCGCCCCTGGAGGATATTTTCCCGTTTTTTATATTTCCGACCAAGTTTAGTTGGGAAGACAAATGATATAATATTTGGTGTTGAAATGCTGCTGCAGGTTCTCAACCTTCCACTGCAACGTTCGACGGTCAATGGCAATTTAACAGTCGATATACCACGACGGCCTCAAGCCCCCCCCCCCCCCGCAACACCCACAACCCCCACAACCCCCTCCCTCTCTTCTCCCTTTAATACACAGGTGGGAAAGGCAGTATACGACTCCTGTCTGACTCCTGTTAGCGGGCTTAGAGCTTTTCCTTCCCTCAGCTCATAGTAAGCCTCACCCTACTCATTTTACACTGGAACAATGTAATGAGTTTACAACCAGGACCCAGATTTACGAAGCAGTTACGCAAGCACTTACGAACGTGTTCATCTTTCTTCAATCTTTGAAGGCTTTGGTTACATTTATTAAACAGTTTACAAGCATGAGAACGTCCCGATCAACTGCTGTTATTGTTATAAACAGCCTCCTGGTGCTCATTAACTGTTTAAAAATTGTTAAGAAACCCGCCAAAGGTTGAGAAAAGATGTACAGGTTCGCAAGTGGTTGCGTAACTGCTTCGTGAATCTGGCACAGGGTTCCCAAATACTGTTGGGTGAACAGAGGTGAGTAGTTAATGATTGGTGCCCAGGGTTGACACGAGCGTGTGTGTGTACTCACCTAGTTGTGCTTGGGGGGGGGGTTGAGCTTTGGCTCTTTGGTCCCGTTTCTCAACCGTCAATCAACTGGTGTACAGGTTCCTGAGCCTACTGGGCTCTATCATATCTACAATTGAAACTGTGTACGGGGTCAGCCTCCACCACATCACTGCCTAATGCATTCCATCTGTTACCCGCCAAACACACACCGAAACTACGACGTTGGTACAACGTTCGAACAAGTTTTAACACCTCCTAACCAGTTATAACAACCAATATAACAAGTCGTAACAACGTTCTAATACGTCATAAACACGTTAAGCCAAGATGTAATAACTTTATTACTAGTTATAACAAGCGGAAAATAGAGACAGTTTCGGTTTGTGTTTCCAGGGTAACTACTCTGACACTGAAAAAATTCTTTCTAACGTCCCTGTGGCTCATGTGGGTACTCAGTTTCCACCTGTGTCCCCTTGTTCGCGTACCACCAGTGTTAAACAGTTTATCCTTATCTACCCTGTCAATTCCCCTGAGGATTTTGTAGGTAGAAATCATGTCTTCCCTTACTCTTCTGTCTTCCAGTGTCCTGCGGTGCATTTCCCGCAGCCTTTCATCGTAACTCATGCCTCTTAGTTCTGGGTCTAGTCTAGTGGCATACCTCTGAACTTTTTCCAACTTCGTCTTGTGCTTGACAAGGTACGGCCTCCATGCTGGGGCCGCATACTCCAGGATTGGTCTTACATATGTGGTGTACAAGATTCTGAATGATTCCTTACACAGGTTCCTGAACGCTGTTCTGATATTAGCCAGCCTCGCATATGCCGCAGACGTTATTCTTTTTATGTGGGCTTCAGGAGACAGGTTTGGTGTGATATCAACTTATAGATCTTTCTCTTTGTCCGTTTCATGAAGTACTTCAAGTACTTCATCTACTATTCTGTATCCTGTGTCTGGCCTCCTGTTTCCACCGCCTAGTTTCATTACTTTGCATTTACTCGGGTTGAACTTTACCAGCCATTTGTTGGACCATTCATTCAGTCTGTCTAGGTCATCTTGTAGCCTCCTACTATCATCCTCTGTTTCAATCCTCCTCATAATTTTAGCATCATCAGCAAACAGTGAGAAAAACGAGTCTATACCCTCTGGGAGATCATTTACAGTATAGGTCCAAGGACTGACCCCTGCGGGACTCCACTGGTGACGTTTCGCCAATCTGAGACCTCACCCCTCACAGTGACTCGTTGTCTCCTGTTGCTTAGATACTCCCTTATCCAATGGAGTACCTTCCCTTTCACTCCAGACTGCATCTCCCGCTTTTTCACTAGCCTCTTGTGTGATACTTTGTCAAAGGCTTTCTGGCAATAAAAAAATATGCAGTCTGCCCACCCATCTTTTTCTTGCCTGAGTTTTGTTGCCTGGTCGTAGAATTCAATTAATCCTGTGAGGCAGGACTTACCATCCCTGAACCCATGTTGATGCTGTGTTACAAAGTTCTTTCGCTCGAGATGTTCCACTAGCTTTTTTCGCACAATCTTCTCCATCAGCTTGCATAGTATGCAGGTTAGGGACACTGGCCTGTAGTTGAGTGCCTCCTGTCTATCTCCTTTCTTATATATCAGGACTACATTAGCTGCTTTCCAAATTCTTGGCAGTTCCCCTGTTGCCAGTGATTTGTTATACACTATGGAGAGTGGCAGGCACAGTGCATCTGCTCCTTCCTTTAGTATCCAAGGGGAGATTCCATCTGGGTCTATAGCCTTTGTCACATCCAACTCTAGTAAACACTTCCTTACTTCCCCACTGGTAATCTCAAACTCTTCGAGTGGTTCCTGGTTAACTATTCCCTCTCTTAACTCTGGAATTTCTCTTTGCTCTAAGGTGAAGACCTCCTGTAATTTCTTATTCAGTACCTCGCACACTTCCTTGTCGTTTGTAGTGAATCCTTCTGCCCCTACCCTTGTGTGTGTGTGTGTGTGTGTGTGTGTGTGTGTGTGTGTGTGTGTGTGTGTGTGTGTGTGTGTGTGTGTGTGTGTGTGTGTGTGTGTGTGTGTGGGTGTGGGTGTGTGTTTGCGTGTGTGTGCGTGCGTGCCGCCTGTCATCTACTAGTCCAACAGGCTACACCCCACAACAGCTGTAACTCTGAGATACATATTTTATTTACTGCTAGGTGAACAGAGGTATCAGGTCGAAGGTAGCATTTCCTAAACGAATCCGTCATGCCGCGGCGATTGAACCCGTGATCCTCGGGTGTGAGCTGATGATGTAGCACACTGCGCCACGGAACCCCTCCCTCTCCCTCTCCCTCTCTCTCCCTCCCTCTCTCTCTCCCTCCCTCCCTCCCTCCCTCCCTCCCTCCCTCCCTCCCTCCCTCCCTCCCTCCCTCCCTCCCTCTCCCTCTCTTCCTCCCTCCCTCTCTCTCTCTCCCTCTCTTCCTCCCTCCCTCTCTCCCTCTCCCTCTCTCCCTCCCTCCCCTCACAACATAGCCCGAGACTAGAGAGTGAACAAACAACACGGCGTGAACAAACAACACGGCGTGAACAAACAACACGGCGTGAACAAACAACACGGCGTGAACAAACAACACGACGTGAACAAACAACACGGCGTGAACAAACAACACGGCGTGAACAAACAACACGGCGTGAATAAACAGTTTCAGCATGTGAAGCTGTCTCATGAGGCTTCAAGTTTCACTTCCAGTAACAGTTTAGTCTGGTCGTCGACTTAACACTTTCACAGCTTCAGTCAGCTTAGTTTCACCGAGTTTTACTTACACATAAACGATGCTTATGTTACATTGTGGTACACTATGGTACACTGTGGTACACTATGGTAGACTGTGGTATACTATGGTAGACTGAGGTACACTATGGTAGACTGTGGTAAACTATGGTACACTGTGGTACACTGGTACATTATGGTACACTGGTACACTATGGTACACTGTGGTACACTGTGATGCACTGTGGTACACTATGGTACACTGTGGTACATTGTGGTACACTGTGGTGCACTATGGTACACTGCAGTACACTGTGGTACACTATGGTAGACTGTGGCACACTGTGGTACACTGTGGTACACTATGGTACACTGTGGTACATTGTGGTACACTGTGGTGCACTATGGTACACTGCAGGACACTGTGGTACACCATGGTAGACTGTGGTACACTGCGGTACACTATGGTAGACTGTGGTACACTATGGTACACTGTGGTACACTATGGTAGACTGTGGTACGCTATGGTACACTGTGGTACATTGTGGAACACTGGTACATTGTGGCACACTATGGTACACTGTGGTAGACTGTGGTACACTATGGTACACTGTGGTACACTGTGGCACATTGCGGCACACTGTGGTACACTGTAGTACACTGTGGTACGCTGTAGTACGCTATGGTACACCGTGGTACACTGTGGTACACCGTGGTACACTGTGGTACACCGTGGTACACTGTGGTACACTGTAGTACACCGTGGTACACTGTGGTACACTGTAGTACACTGTGGTACACTGTAGTGCACTGTGGTACACTGTAGTACTGTAGTACACTGTGGTACACTGTAGTACACTGTGGTACACTGTGGTACACCGTGGTACACTGTAATACACTGGTACACTGTAGTACACTGTGGGACACTGTGGTACATTGTGGCACACTGTGGCACACTGTGGTACACTGTAGTACAGTGGTACATTGTGGTACACTGTAGTACAGTGGTACATTGTGGTACACTGTGGTACACTGTAGTACACTGTGGTACACTGTGGTACACTGTGGTACATTGTGGTACACTCACCTCACAACCAAAGTCCAAGACCACATCTCCCAAACCAAGATGGGACATGGGAGAGGAGCATAGGAGAGGAGCATGGAAGAGCAGCATGGGAGAGGAGCATGGGAGAGGAGCATGACAGAGCAGCATGGGAGAGGAGCCTGGGAGAGGAGCCTGGGAGAGGAGCATGGGAGAGACACACCGTGGGAGCAGGTCTGGACGCTCTCGTGTGGTGTGTATTTTACGGTGGTCCGGTGCGGCAGATGTCATCCAATCTACGGCGCGGGGCCACGCTAGCCCCCAGCACGCTATTTGGGGGAGTGGGGGGCTGGAGAGGGGTTGTGGGGGCTAGGGAGGGGTTGTGGGGGCTGGGGAGGGGTTGTGGGGGCTGGGGAGAGGTTGTGGGGGCTGGGGAGAGGTTGTGGTGGCTGGGGAGAGGTTGTGGGGGCTGGGGAGGGGTTGTGGGGGCTGGGGAGGGGTTGTGTGGGGCTGGGGAGGTGTTGTGGGGGCTGGGGAGAGGCTGTGGTGGCTGGGGAGAGGTTGTGGGGGCTGGGGAGGGGTTGTGGGGGCTGGGGAGGGTTTGTGGGGGCTGGGGAGGGGTTGTGGGGGGCTGGGGAAAGGTTGGGGGGGGCTGGGGAGAGGTTGTGGGGGCTGGGGAGAGGTTGTGGGGGCTGGGGAGAGGTTGTGGGGCTGGGGAGAGGTTGTGCGGGCTGGGGAGGGGTTGTGGGGGGCTGGGGAGGGGTTGTGGGGGGCTGGGGAGGGGTTTTGTGGGGCTGGGGAGGGGTTGTGGGGGCTGGGGAGAGGTTGTGGGGGCTGGGGAGAGGTTGTGGGGGCTGGTGAGGGGTTGTAGAGGCTGGGGAGGGTTTGTGGGGGCTGGTGAGGGGTTGTGGGGGGCTGGGGAAATGTTGGGGGGGCTGGGGAGAGGTTGTGGGGGCTGGGGAGAGGTTGTGGGGACTGGAGAGAGGTTGTGGGGGCTAGGGAGAGGTTGTGGGGGGCTGGGGAGGGGTTGTGGGGGCTGGGGAGGTGTTGTGGAGGCTGGGGAGGGGTTGTGGGGGCTGGGGAGGGGTTGTGGGGGCTGGGGAGGGGTTGTGGGGGCTGGGGAGAGGTTGTGGGGGCTGGGGAGAGGTTGTGGGGGCTGGGGAGGGGTTGTGGGGGCTGGGGAGGGGTTGTGGGGGCTGGGGAGAGGTTGTGGGGGCTGGGGAGGGGTTGTGGGGGGCTGGGGAGGGGTTGTGGGGGCTAGGGAGGGGTTGTGGGGGCTGGGGAGGGGTTGTGGGTGGCTGGGGAGGGGTTGTGGGGGCTGGGGAGGGGTTGTGGGGGCTGGGGAGGGGTTGTGGGGGTTGGGGAGAGGTTGTGGGGGCTGGGGAGGGGTTGTGGGGGCTGGGGAGGGGTTGTGGGGGCTGGGGAGGGGTTGTGGGGGCTGGGGAGGGGTTGTGTGGGGCTGGGGAGGGGTTGTGGGGGCTGGGGAGAGGTTGTGGTGGCTGGGGAGAGGTTGTGGGGGCTGGGGAGGGGTTGTGGGGGCTGGGGAGGGTTTGTGGGGGCTGGGGAGGGGTTGTGGGGGGCTGGGGAAAGGTTAGGGGGGGCTGGGGAGAGGTTGTGGGGGCTGGGGAGAGGTTGTGGGGGCTGGGGAGAGGTTGTGGGGCTGGGGAGAGGTTGTGGGGGCTGGGGAGGGGTTGTGGGGGGCTGGGGAGGGGTTGTGGGGGGCTGGGGAGGGGTTTTGTGGGGCTGGGGAGGGGTTGTGGGGGCTGGGGAGAGGTTGTGGGGGCTGGGGAGAGGTTGTGGGGGCTGGTGAGGGGTTGTAGAGGCTGGGGAGGGTTTGTGGGGGCTGGTGAGGGGTTGTGGGGGGCTGGGGAAATGTTGGGGGGGCTGGGGAGAGGTTGTGGGGGCTGGGGAGAGGTTGTGGGGACTGGAGAGAGGTTGTGGGGGCTAGGGAGAGGTTGTGGGGGGCTGGGGAGGGGTTGTGGGGGCTGGGGAGGTGTTGTGGAGGCTGGGGAGGGGTTGTGGGGGCTGGGGAGGTGTTATGGGGGCTGGGGAGGTGTTGTGGGGCTTGGGGAGGTGTTATGGGGGCTGGGGAGGGGTTGTGGGGGCTGGGGAGGTGTTATGGGGGCTGGGGAGGGGTTGTGGGGGGCTGGTGAGAGGTTGTGGGGGCTGGGGAGAGGGTTGTGGGGGGCTGGGGAGGGGTTGTCGGGGCTGGGGAGGTGTTATGGGTGCTGGGGAGGGGTTGTGAGGGCTGGAGAGGTGTTATGGGGGCTGGGGAGGGGTTGTGGGGCTGGGGAGGTGTTATGGGGGCTGGGGAGGTGTTATGTGGGCTGGGGAGGGGTTGTGGGGGGCTGGTGAGAGGTTGTGGGGGCTGGGGATAGGGTTGTGGGGGCTGGGGAGGGGTTGTGGGGGCTGGGGAGGGGTTGTGGGGGGCTAGGGAGGGGTTGTGGGGGGCTGGGGAGGGGTTGTGGGGGGCTAGGGAGGGGTTGTGGGGGCTGGGGAGAGGTTGTGGGGGGCTGGGGAGGGGTTGTGGGGGCTGGGGAGGTGTTATGGGGGCTGGGGAGGGGTTGTGGGGGCTGGAGAGGTGTTATGGGGGCTGGGGAGGGGTTGTGGGGGCTGGGGAGGTGTTATGGGGGCTGGGGAGGTGTTATGGGGGCTGGGGAGGGGTTGTGGGGGGCTGGTGAGAGGTTGTGGGGGCTGGGTAGAGAATTGTGGGGGCTGGGTAGGGGTTGTGGGGGCTGGGGAGGTGTTATGGGGGCTGGGGAGGTGATATGGGGGCTGGGGAGGGGTTGTAGGGGCTGGAGAGAGGTTGTGGGGGCTGGGGAGGGTTGTGGGGGCTGGGGAGGGGTTGTGGGGGGCTGGGGAGGGGTTGTGGGGGGCTAGGGAGGGGTTGTGGGGGCTGGGGAGAGGTTGTGGGGGGCTGGGGAGGGGTTGTGTGGGGCTGGGGAGGGGTTGTGGGGGCTGAGGAGGGGTTGTGTGGGGCTGGGGAGGGGTTGTGGGGGCTGGGGAGGGGTTGTGGGGGGCTGGGGAGGGGTTGTGGGGGGCCTGGGGAGGGGTTGTGGGGGCTGGGGAGGGGTTGTGGGGGGCTGGGGAGGGGTTGTGGGGACTGGGGAGGTGGAAGAGAAGTAGGGGAGGAGGAAAAATAATAAGCGAGGTAAGGAGGTAAGTGAGGTAATTAAGTGAGGTAATAAGTAAGGAGCGGAGAGTAGAGGGAAGAGGGGGTGTAGGGGGGAGGGGGCCATGGGAGAGGTGGGAGGGGGCCATGGGAGAGGGGGGAGGGGACCATGGGAGAGGTGGGAGGGGGCCATGGGAGAGGTGGGAGGGGGGCCATTGGAGAGGGGCCATGGGAGAGATGGGAGGGGGCCATGGGAGAGGTGGGAGGAGGGCCATGGAAGAGGTGGGAGGGGGGGCCATGGGAGAGGTGGGAAGGGGACCATGGGAGAGATGGGAGGGGAGCCATGGGAGAGGTGGGAGGGGGGCCATGGGAGAGGTGGGAAGGGGACCATGGGAGAGATGGGAGGGGGCCATGGGAGAGGTGGGAAGGGGACCATGGGAGAGATGGGAGGGGGGGGCCATGGGAGAGAAGGAACAGTGAACCTGTAATAAATTAGTGACCTTACATATGTAAGGATAAATGTCTCATTTAAATTTTCAAACTATATACCTGAATTTACCTGAGGGTCGCCCTCCTTAGTGGCCTCGACGGGGACAGGAAGCCGGCGGAGGCTTATTTAAACCCCTTCCATTATTCCTGAGGAAATTTTCCAGTTGGAGTTTAAAACAGAAAATTACATACACCATTGTATACTTAAAACATATTTATATACACTCGTAAACATTCAGATCACATTTATACATACTCATATACACTCAGAACCTTCTTATTAACTCAGAACACACTTATATAAAATTATATACACCCAGAACACAATTATATACATTCCTGAACACTTTTGTATACACAGGTTCACTCAGAAAGCAATTTTATGCATTCGTGCGCATTCAGAATACACTTGTATACACTCGATGCACTCAGAACACATAATCCCACACAAAACATAATATACAAACATACACAAACACATGCACGCAACATACACATGCTCAACATTCATATGAATTACACCCAACGCTTTAACCAACACATACATGCGCTCAGTATAGAAATATACACACACACACACACACACACACACACACACGTACATACACTCTGTAGCAACACTCATGTATGTATATACGCTTAGTGTAGCAACACGCACACATATACATGTACATACACTCAGTATAGCAACTCACATACACAAATGCGCTAAGTGTAACAACTCGCATACACAAATGCGCTAAGTACACCAACACACACACACACACACACACACACACACACACACACACACACACACACACATACACACACACACACACACACACACACACACACACACACACACCAGTATGATTTAAACGCTAACAAAACCCCATAAAAGCTACTAACGCTCACAAAAACACACACACAGCATGCAAACACACTGAGGCATACAACGAAAGCATTCAGTATTCCTGTGAAAAGTATTTAACACACTCGAATAAGTTGAAGTCACTGAATATTCTGCGCCAAATCGCGCGCCAAACATTCCGATTTTTTCATCGCTTCAAACCCCACGTTGGCATTCCTATACCTGGCAGTTAATTATCAAAATTGTGTAAATTCTGAATTCCTAGACACGACTTTATAGAAGCGGCGATCAAGAGGAAATACATTTTCCTAAAGGATTATATTCTGGTTTATTTATTTTTTGAGGGGGAAAGAGGATGGTTTAGGAGAGACTTAGTTTTTTTTAGTTTGGTTTACATCAAAGTTGATTGAAGGATTTAAAATGAAAAATGAAATAAAAATATGTTGACCTTCGTTTGCTTGATTTTTGTGGTGTTTTTTTGGTTTATTAATTGGTTTTGTGTGTACCTATCTAGGTGTACTCACCTAGGTGTACTCACCTAGGTGTACTCACCTAGGCGTACTCACCTAGGTGTACTCACCTAGGTGTACTCACCTAGGTGTACTCACCTAGGTGTACTCACCTAGGTGTACTCACCTTGGTGTACTTATCTAGATGTACTTACACAGATGAACACAGAAAGGAACTTAGTCTGCAACAGCCTCACATACACTTCACAGACGGACCAGAAGACCAACAGAGACCAGAATCTGGAGCTGCAGTTCAGGCAAGAAATTTGACAGGTGGAGACTCAACCAGGTGTTCAAGCTCATAGAGATGCTTGCCATTGAAAAGGCTTTTGAACATTCCCTTCCTGAACACTGACAACAAGTTGTCATACAGAGTCGTGAACTACCATTGAAACCTTGCAACAAGAACACTTGTGTGACAACATCCATTTGACCACAAAGTGTTCAGTGTTTGCATTAATGCAAACATTCAAACATCAAGGCCATCGAATACTTATCAACTGGGTGCCAGGTCATGTAGGAATACTAGGGAATGACATTGAAGATGAAACTGTAATACTTGTATCTAAGAGGAAGAGTGTAGACATTTACATATCACAGTCTAAATACACATTTAGAAAATAATTGGTTGAAGTAGTCAATCACCGATGAACAACTTTTGACGAAAGAGAAAAATAGGAAAACAGAAATGCAATTACACTGCATCAGGCTTTCGATACCCAAGTGCTTAGGCTTACAGGTTCCAGAAGAAGAGATGAAATGTCACCATTGTGGAGAAATGCCCAACACACCACTGGAACATTTTCTGACACAATACAAAGTTAGAAACAATGTATGATTCCCAATATGATTTAGCAGCGCAGTTGTTAAACACACTGGACATAATCCTACAAAAGCCAACATACGAGTCATAACTACCCATCCACCGCTTGATTAAGGCAGAAATGAGCAACACTTTGTGGGCCAGCCAGAGGCTAAGGGCCCGCGCAGGAATATCCCTGCCAAACACATAGATATACTCACCTAGATAAACTTATCTATTTGTACTTTATCTTATCTTTATGACTTTGTGCTGTGCATGCATAGAGTCAACCCAAAATGTCTCGGACCATTTCTGAAGTGTATCATGGTCTTCCTGGCCAAAACTCTTTTCATTAACTTAACATTGACCGTAATACACAGAGAAGTCACATTAACGTGTGATTTATCAGAGAAAAAAATCTTACGAAGAAATTGTTTATCGACTGTAAACAAGTGTGTGTGTGTGTGTGTGTGTGTGTGTGTGTGTGTGTGTGTGTGTGTGTGTGTGTGTGTGTGTGTGTGTGTGTGTGTGTGTGTTTACTAGTTGTGTTTTTGCGGGGGTTGAGCTTTGCTCTTTCGGCCCGCCTCTCAACTGTCAATCAACTGTTTACTAACTATTTTTTTTTCCACACCACACACACACACCCCAGGAAGCAGCCCGTGACAGCTGACTAACTCCCAGGTACCTATTTACTGCTAGGTAACAGGGGCACTTAGGGTGAAAGAAACTTTGCCCATTTGTTTCTGCCTCGTGCGGGAATCGAACCCGCGCCACAGAATTACGAGTCCTGCGCGCTATCCACCAGGCTACGAGGCCCCGAGGCCGAGGGTGTGTGTGTGTGTGTGTGTGTGTGTGTGTGTGTGTGTGTGTGTGTGTGAGTGTGAGTGTGAGTGTGTGTGTGTGTGTGTGTGTGTGTGTGTGTGTGTGTGTGTGTGTGTGTGTGTGTATGTGTGTGTGTGCGCGCGTGCGCGTGATGGTAACTCGCGCGCACACTAGTGAGGGTTTAATTTCCCCAGCCCACGTGTTGTGAACTCTGCCACTAGCAATTACCTCCACGAACCAATTTAAGTTTCATTCTGTTTCAGAAGGTTGAGTCGATACGTGAAGAGTCGACACACCTTCACGCAGCGAAGGAATATACTGATGATACCACGATGAGAGAGAGAGAGAGAAAGAGAGAGAGAGAGAGAGAGAGAGAGAGAGAGAGAGAGAGAGAGAGAGAGAGAGAGAGAGAGAGAGAGAGAGAGAGAGAGAGAGAGAGAGAGAGACAGAGAGAGACAGAGAGAGAGACAGAGAGAGAGACAGAGAGAGAGAGAGAGAGAGAGAGAGAGAGCAGAGAGAGAGAGAGAGAGAGAGAGAGAGAGAGAGAGAGAGAGAGAGAGAGAGAGAGAGAGAGAGAGAGAGAGAGAGAGAGAGAGAGAGAGAGAGAGAGCAATCATTGACCAATCAGCAAGTATAATTTATTACCAATCAAAGCTCCGGACTTAAGTAAACTCTGAGTGTACTATACAGCGAGAAGCAGCGTACACCTCTCCATACATACACACTTGGGTGTACGATCTACCCAAGTATATTATTTCATACCTCTGGGTACGATGCTTTTATCTCGTACGAGCTTGGAAACCCCCGCGGGTATAATGATGCCTGCTTGCGTGCGGTACTTCACATACAAGCCAACGGTAGCTTAAACCAACAGATGTTGACAACAACAGTAGATGACACCAACAGTAGAGTAGATCCAGTAGTAGTAGATCCAACAGTAGAGTAATCCAACAGTAGATCAGACCAATAGTAGATTACACCAACAGTTCACTAAGTCAATAGGTTAAACAAACAATAGGTTAAATCAATAATAGGTTAAGCCAGAAATGGGTTAAGGAAATAATAGGTTAAGCCAGTAATAGGTTAAGCCAGTAATAGGTTAAGCCAGTAATAGGTTAAGTCAGTAATAGGTTAAGCCAGTAACAGGTTAAGCCAGTAATAGGTTAAGCCAGTAATAGGTTAAGCCAGTAATAGGTTAAACCAGGAATAGATTAAGCCAGGAATAGGTTAAGCCAGGAATAGGTTAAGCCAGTAATAGGTTAAGCCAGTAATAGGTTAAGCCAGTAATAGGTTAAGCCAGTAATAGGTTAAACCAGGAATAGATTAAGCCAGGAATAGATTAAGCCAGGAATAGGTTAAGCCAGTAATAGGTTAAGCCAGTAATAGGTTAAGCCAGTAATACGTTAAGCCAGGAATAGGTTAAGCCAGTAATAGGTTAAGCCAGGAATAGGTTAAGCCAGTAATAGGTTAAGCCAGTAATAGGTTAAGCCAGTAATAGGTTAAGCCAGAAATAGGTTAAGCCAGTAATAGGTTAAGCCAGTAATAGGTTAAGCCAGGAATAGGTTAAGCCAGGAATAGGTTAAGCCAGTAATAGGTTAAGCCAGTAATAGGTTAAGTCAGTAACAGGTCAAGCCAGTAACAGGTCAAGCCAGTAATAGATTAAGCCAGTAATAGGTTAAGCCAGTAATAGGTTAAGCCAGAAATAGGTTAAGCCAGGAATAGATTAAGCCAGTAATAGGTTAAGCCAGTAATAGGTTAAGCCAGGAATAGGTTAAGCCAGAAATAGGTTAAGCCAGGAATAGATTAAGCCAGGAATAGGTTAAGCCAGGAATAGATTAAGCCAGGAATAGGTTAAGCCAGAAATAGATTAAGCCAGGAATAGGTTAAGCCAGGAATAGGTTAAGCCAGAAATAGATTAAGCCAGGAATAGGTTAAGCCAGAAATAGATTAAGCCAGTAATAGATTAAGCCAGGAATAGGTTAAACCATCACTTGAACCCATAAATCATAACAATAAATTCCTATATAATGATATATAATGATAGAACTTTAAAATCCTGTTCAGCATGTGATTACATTCATACTGTCCTCACACTTAATGCGCCCCAATTTTGACGCTATTAGCCACAGCATTAAAATTCTTGCAGTTTACATAAACTACAAACAGCTATATATTGACATTTTCTCTAGTTAATGAGCTTAGGCCTAGATATGTTGGGGTCGGGTGCAAAAGATATCACGTTGAGGGTTAAGGATAACCCACGTGATATAATACCGAATGCAAGCGAATTGTAAAGTCCGCTTGTAAAGTCCGGTTGAAAAGTCCGCTTGTAAAGGCTGCTTGTAAAGGTTGCTTGTAAAGGCTGCTTGTAAAGTCCGCTTGAAAAGTCCGCTTGTAAAGGCTGCTTGTAAAGGTTGCTTGTAAAGGCTGCTTGTAAAGTCCGCTTGTAAAGTCCGCTTGAAAAGTCCGCTTGTAAAATCCGCTTGTAAAGACTGCCTGTAAAGTCTTATATGAACGGCAGTTTTCAAAATTCCGTTGCCAACAGCAAAAGGTTTGTGAACACATTAAACAATTATTCTTTTATACATAATACAGAAGAAATTAAGGCTTAAAAATATACATTTTCCCCGTAAATACATACTACTACAAACTGAAATGATGCGGGTGTCGAACCGGGACCTTTGGGTGTTTCAAGCACATTAGCAAACCAAATGCTGAACTGGAACATGGCACCCCAGTTCGAATCCACCTGGCGTTCTTTGGATTTAAATTCGTACATGATATTGTGAAGTTCTCAGTTATGCTGTCGAAATATATTAACATATATATTAAGATATTTCCATATACTGTATTTATATATTTTCAGTATAAATATATATATATATATATATATATATATATATATATATATATATATATATATATATATATATATATATATATATATTAACAAACAAGACAAAAGAGATTACAAAAATAAATGTACATTAAACATGGAACAAACATGGAACAAAGCTGGAACAAAGCTGGAACAAACATGGAACAAAGCTGGAACAAACATGGAACAAAGCTGGAACAAACATGGAACAAAGCTGGAACAAACATGGAACAAATATGGAACAAACATGGAACAAAGCTGGAACAAACATGGAACAAAGATGGAACAAAGCTGGAACAAACATGGAACAAACATGGAACAAAGCTGGAACAAACATGGAACAAAGCTGGAACAAACATGGAACAACGCTGGAACAAACATGGAACAAAACTGGAACAAACATGGAACAAAACTGGAACAAACATGGAACAAACATATTCAAACATAAACAGACTTGGCGAGATATCGTCAAAATTCCAATAGGCAAAATTTTCGAGAAAATAAGTGCGTGCATCTGTACATGTTTGAATACGAGAGTTGATTAATTTTGATGCTGAGGAAAAAATAGCGTTGCTGAGTTGATTAAACGATAGCGATTGGGCAACATTCGGAGTAGATGTGAGCGGAACATGTCATTCAGATGATGAAATATTAATTAAGACATGATCGTTAGTTCATTTGGGGGAGCAAATTGGCTGTTTGATGAGGCTATGTTGATGACTGTTTTGTTTGTTTTGTTTGTGAATTGAAAAACATTTTGATGCATGACGGAGAGAGAATGTGGGTAGCACACTCGCCTAGCGCCACCGGAACGATTTCGGCTGGGTTCGAGCCCCGTCAAAGATGAGTCGCCCCTGCTCGCCCAATATAACCAAATGACCCTTATGGTTAGCGGGACATGAGCTGAGGACAGATTAGGATAGTGAGATGAGCTGAGGGAGGTAGGAGTCCTGAGTTTGTTAGCTGGAGGCAGGATAAGGCATCCCTCGCCTCCAACTGTGGCTCACAGATGACTACAAGCTCATCCTCCGCCATAAACTTACTTAAATATACCTCTATACAATATCCACAATGTTTATCAGACCGATGTCATTGATCAGTCATAAACATTCACAGATGTAGGATAATTCTCAGCTTAATTCTCAGAAATAATTATGCAGGATTATTATTTCGGCCGCTGATATTGACTTAAAGAGATAATTGAATAAGAAACATATACACAAAAGGGATTTGACTACAATATACAAGATTACGAGAAACTAATTGCAAACGAGGGATCAGGTGTGTATTTCGTGCTGAAGTTGTATCTTCCAGGACTGGCCTAATGTACCCGGGTTTTGTATTTTCTTGTATATATCCCATACGTTCTTAAAAATATTTCTTACAAAGTGACCCGAATGCCAACAAATAAGTTTCCTTTGAGTCTATGATTTCATGTTCTTGAAGATGAAAGTTTCAGGAGCTCTTCTGTCAGTTTTGTTGATTCCTGTTACTATTTTGTATGTAGTGATCATGTCACCTCTTCATCTATCTTGCTATATTTGATATATTTGACACCTCTAGCCTCTTCTTTCATGTCTAGAAACAATTTATAATAACTATACTATATATAATATGGATAATGTGCATATCTTTGAACCTTATCCAGTTTATTGATGCGATTCTAAAGATATGGGCATCATACCACCGATGCATATTCAAAATTTGGTCTCACGATGGTCCTCGGTGAAATTTACTATTTGTACCTGCAGAATCGAGCTATAAGTTCTTGGACCCCGCCTTTCTCACCAATCTATTTTTCCTCTATTATATCTACTACATATATTTCTCTACAACACACACACACACGCCTGTAGCAGCTGTCTAACTCCCACGTACCTATTTTACTGCTAGGTAACAGGGGCATTCAGGGTGAAAGAACCTTTGCCCATTTGTTTTTGCCTCGTGCGGGAATCGAACCCGCGCCACAGAATTACGAGTCCTGCGCGCTATCCACCAGGCTACCTGGCCCCCTGTGACTGTGTGTGTGTGTGTGTGTGTGTGTGTGTGTGTGTGTGTGTGTGTGTGTGTGTGTGTATGTGTGTGTGTGTGTGTGTGTGTGTGTGTGTGTGTGTGTGTGTGTGTGTGTGTGTGTGTGTGTGTGTGTGTGTGTATGTGTGTGTGTGTATGTGTATGTGTATGTGTGTGTGTGTGTGTGTGTGTGTGTGTATGTGTGTGTGTGTGTGTGTGTGTGTGTGTGTGTGTGTGTGTGTGTGTGTGTGTGTGTGTGTGTGTGTGTGTGTGTGTGTGTGTGTGTTTGTGTGTGTGTGTGTGTAAACAGAGAGGACCAACATCAAGGGGAAGAAGCCATAACTTGTTCAACTCAAGACAATGCAACAAAGAATATTAAATACGCTGGAAATTTCTTCTGTCCTTGGAAGAGGTAAGTGCGTGCAGAGAGAGAGAGGGGGAGAGAGAGAGAGAGAGAGAGAGAGAGAGAGAGAGAGAGAGAGAGAGAGAGAGAGAGAGAGAGAGAGAGAGAGAGAGAG
>NC_091180.1:18471980-18486980 GCF_040958095.1 Procambarus clarkii | reverse complement strand
GTATTTGGATAGAACGTTTTGTGCTAGAGATAGGGGGAACAGGTTAAGGGTTTGCTATCCCGGAGCTGGCATTGGTGATATTATAAACAACATGAATGATATTATGGCTGGTAATGGGAACAATCCCATTATTTGCATTAGCGTGGGAGGAAATGATGTTGGTCGAGTCAGGAGTGAGGAACTGATTCAGAGGTATAAAACAGCCATAGAGTTAGTTAGGAGCAAGGGAGGAATCCCGATCATATGTGGCATTCTTCCAAGAAAGGGAGTGGGAAATGAATGGATATCGAGGGCACTTGGTGTCAATTGCCGGCTGGAAAGATATTGCAAATCAAATGCAATATCTTTCATAGACAACTGGGAACACTTCTATGGAAGAAATGAAATGTATGCTCGTGATGGGGTGCATCTATCGAGAGCTGGGGTTGTTGCTGTTGCGAACTCGCTAGAAGAAGTGGTTAGAGGTGTTTGTTTGGGTTTAAACTGTTAGTAGATAGAGGTATGGGAATTGATTTGGAGGAAGGAGGTAATAAAAGTATGTGTTTGTGGGAGAAAGGAATTGGCAAAACGATCAGGGAAAGAGAAGGTCCGCAAAATAACAATTCACTTAGGGTATATTACACTAACAGTAGAAGTCTAAGAAATAAAATTAACGAATTAAATGCTCTTGTCTGCACAGAAAAAATAGATATTATTGCACTTACCGAAACGTGGATGAATGTAGAAAATAGAGAACTATTAGCTGAATATCAAATATATGGATTTAAACTATTTCACACAGATAGATATATTAGACGAGGAGGTGGAGTAGCCATATATGTTAGGGACAATTTGAAATGTAGTCTCAAAGAGGGAATCAAAACTAGGCCACACACAGAAACTATTTGGATTGAATTAAACGAAAAAGCTAATAATATTATAATAGGAGTAATATATAGGCCACCAAATTTAGACAGAATGGAAGCAAAGCATCTATGGGATGAAATATCTAGAGCATCTTGATCTAATAGTATTTATGTCATGGGTGACTTTAATTTT
This sequence comes from Procambarus clarkii, assembly GCF_040958095.1. NCBI lineage: Eukaryota > Metazoa > Arthropoda > Malacostraca > Decapoda > Cambaridae > Procambarus > Procambarus clarkii. The sequence continues at coordinate 18,485,942 of NC_091180.1, read as the reverse complement.
AGCGGAATAAACTGGTTGAACAAAACAGGGAATAGTGAAGCAGAAGATTTTCTAGAATTAATTGACGATTGCTTTCTTACGCAACACATTAAGGAACCAACACGGGAAAATAATATTTTAGATTTAGTGTTAACTAACAGGGAAACGCAAATTAATGACATCGAAATAGGGAGTGAGCTAGGGAGCAGTGATCACAAAGAAATCAGATTTAGCATAGAATGGAATAGACCAGTAGGAGAAAATTCTGTTAAAGTGCCAGATTTTCGAAAAGCTGATTTTAATAGCCTAAGAAATTTTTTGGGTCAAATTGATTGGAAAGGCTTGGGTATGGGGTGTGGGCCGGTCTTGGAGCGAGACATGAACCCAGCGATAGGTGACTTAAATGGGGATTTCGATGTGGATTCAATATATAACTTATTTAAGAATATTCTAAACAAAGCACAGGAACGTAGTATACCATACAAATTGAATAGATCGTATACTAATGACCCAAAGTGGATAACAAAGAATTTGAAGAACCTTATAGGTAAAAAGAGAGCTTGGTACAAAAGGATTAAAAATGGGGAGGTCACTTTAGAACAGGAATTCGTACAACTGGATAGAAATGTTAAAAAAGAGATAAGGAAAGCAAAAAGAAACTATGAAGTTCGCATAGCAGGGCAAGCAAAGACAAATCCTAAAGGGTTTTTTCAGTTATATCGTACTAAGACTAGGGAAAGGATAGGTCCATTAAAAACTGAGACAGGTCAAATAACAGATAGTGATGAAGAGATGAGTAGTATTTTTAATAAATATTTTGTATCTGTATTTACTAAAGAGGAACTTAACAATATGCCTTCAGCCGAACAAGTCTATGTGGGTGGGGACGAGGACAGGTTGACGAGTTTAGCAGTTACCAGGGAGGATGTTCTTAAACAAATAGTAAAACTCAAACCAAACAAATCCCCAGGGCCGGATGAAGTGTTTGCTAGGGTGCTTAAAGAATGCAAAGAGGAGCTTTGTGACCCACTGTCAACCATATTTAATAAATCAATAGAGTCAGGCAGAGTGCCAGGGTTTTGGAAAGTTGCTAATGTGATACCAGTTTTTAAGAAAGGAGATAGATCACTTGCGTCTAACTATCGACCAATTAGCCTAACGTCTATTGTGGGAAAGTTACTCGAATCTATAATAGCAAATAAAATTCGTCTTCATCTTGAAAAACATAAATTAATAATTGAGTCGCAACATGGTTTTATAAATGGCCGTTCATGTTTAACAAATTTGTTATCTTTTTATTCTAGCATTGTTGAGGCAGTTGATAGTGGTAATGATTGCGATGTTGTATACCTTGACTTTAGCAAAGCTTTTGATACAGTGCCACATGAAAGACTGATTAAAAAAATAGAGTCTCATGGTATTGGGGGTGCTATATTAAGCTGGATTAGGGCATGGCTATACCAAAGGAAACAGAGAGTTAGTATAAATGGAATCAGGTCAGAGTGGGAAAATGTTGTAAGTGGAGTGCCTCAAGGCTCTGTCCTGGGACCTCTGTTGTTTATAATATATATAAATGATTTAGATTCAGGTTTGAGTAGCAACATTTGCAAATTTGCCGATGATACGAAAATCGGTAGGGAAATTAATTCGGAGGAGGACTCACTATCACTTCAAGTTGATCTAGATAGGGTTTTGAAATGGTCAAAGGATTGGCAGATGCAGTTTAATGCTGATAAATGTAAAGTTCTGAGGTTAGGTAATGATGATAGAGTTACAAGATACGAGCTAGATGGTGTTGTGATTGCGAAGTCGGATTGCGAAAGGGATCTGGGAGTTATGATTAGTAAGAATTTAAAACAAAAGGATCAATGCATAAATGTTCGTAATAAGGCAAATCGGACACTTGGATTTATTAATCGCAGCGTTAGTAACAAGACACCTGGTGTGGTTCTCAAGCTATATCTTGCTCTAGTTAGGCCCCATTTAGATTATGCAGTTCAGTTTTGGTCGCCATATTATAGAATGGATATAAATTCACTTGAACGTGTCCAGCGTAGGATGACTAAGTTAATTCCCCAAATTAGAAATCTTTCATATGAAGAAAGATTAACAAAGCTTAAGTTGCATTCACTGGAAAGGCGAAGAGTTAGGGGTGACATGATAGAGGTTTACAAGTGGATGAATGGACATAACCGGGGGGATATTAATAGGGTATTAAAAGTATCAACACATGACAGAACACGAAACAATGGATATAAATTGGATAAGTTTAGATTTAGGAAAGACTTGGGTAAATACTGGTTCAGTAACAGGGTTGTTGATTTGTGGAACCAATTGCCGCGTAACATTGTGGAGGTGGGGTCCCTCGATTGTTTCAAGCACGGGTTGGACAAGTATATGAGTGGGATTGGGTGGTTATAGAATAGGAGCTGCCTCGTATGGGCCAATTGGCCTTCTGCAGTTACCTTTGTTCTTATGTTCTTATGTTCTTATATATCAGAAACAGTATAGGTCCAAGTTGAAAAACAAAAGGATCAATGCATGAATGTTCATAATAAGGCAAATAGGACACTGGGATTTATTAATCGGAGCGTTAGTAACAAGACACCTGGTGTGGTTCTTAAGCAATATCTTGCTCTGGTTAAGTCCCATTTGGATTATGCAGTTCAGTTTTGGTCACCGTACTATAGAATGGATATATATTCACTTGAACGTGTCCAGCGTAGGATGACTAAGTTAATTCCCCAAATAAGAAATCTTTCATATGAAGAAAGATTAACAAAGCTTAAATTGCATTCATTGGAAAGGCGAAGAGTTAGGGGTGACATGATAGAGGTTTACAAGTGGATTACTGGATATAACAAATGGGATATTAATAAAGTATTAAAAGTATCAACACAAGACAGAACACGAAACAATGGATATAAATTGGATAAGTTTAGATTTAGGAAAGATTTGGGTAAATATTGGATCGGTAACAGGGTTGTTGATTTGTCGAACCAATAACCGCGTAACGTGGTGGAGGTGGGGTCCCTCGATTGTTTCAAGCGTAGATTGGACATGTATATGAGTGGGATTGGGTGGTTATAAATAGGAGCTGCCTCGTATGGGCTAATAGGCCTTCTGCAGTTACCTTTGTTCTTATGTTCTTATGCTCAAGGACTGACCTCTGCGGGACTCCACTTGTAACGTCTCGCCAATTTGAGACCTCACCCCTCACATTGACTCGTTGTCTCCTGTTGCTTAGGTACTCCTGTATCCACCGGAGTACCTTCCCTTTCACTCCAGCCTGCATCTCCAGCTTTTTCACTAGCCTCTTGTGTGGTACTGTATCAAAGGCTTTCTGACAATCCAAAAATATGCAGTCTGCCCACCCTTCTCTTTCTTGCCTGATTTTTTGTTGCCTGGTCGTAGAATTCAAGTAACCCTGTGAAGCAGGACTTGCCATCCCTGAACCCATGTTGATGCTGTGTTACAAAGTTCTTTCGCTCCAGATGTTCCATTAGGTTTCTTCGCACAATCTTCTCCATCAGCTTGCATAGTATGCAGGTTAGGGACACTGGCCTGTAGTTCAGTGCCTCCTGTCTATCCCCTTTCTTGTATATTGGGACTACGTTAGCTACTTTCCAAATTTCTGGCAGTTCCCCTGTTGCCAGTGATTTGTTATACACTATGGAGAGTGGCAGGCACAGTGCATCTGCTCCTTCCTTTAGTATCCAAGGGAAGATTCCATCTGGGTCTATAGCCTTTGTCACATCCAACTCTAGTAAACACTTCCTTACTTCCCCGCTGGTAATCTCAAACTCTTCCAGTGGTTCCTGGTTAACTATTCCCTCTCTTAACTCTGGAATTTCTCCTTGCTCTATGGTGAAGACCTCGTGTAATTTCTTATTCAGTTCCTCACACACTTCCTTGTCGTTTGTAGTGAATCTTTCTGCCCCTATCCTTGTGTGTGTGTGTGTGTGTGTGTGTGTGTGTACTCACCTATATGTACTCACCTATATGTGCTTGCAGGATCGAGCATTGACTCTTGGATCCCGCCTTTCTAGCTATCGGTTGTTTACAGCAATGACTCCTGTCCCATTTCCCTATCATACCTAGTTTTAAAAGTATGAATAGTATTTGCTTCCACAACCTGTTCCCCAAGTGCATTCCATTTTTCTACTACTCTCACGCTAAAAGAAAACTTCCTAACATCTCTGTGACTCATCTGAGTTTCCAGTTTCCACCCATGTCCCCTCGTTCTGTTATTATTACGTGTGAACATTTCATCTATTTCCACTTTATCAATTCCCCTGAGTATTTTATATGTCCCTATCATATCTCCTCTCTCCCTTCTTTTCTCTAGTGTCGTTAGGTTCAGTTCCTTCAGCCGCTCTTCATATCCCATCCCTCGTAACTCTGGGACAAGCCTCGTCGCAAACCTCTGAACCTTCTCCAGTTTCTTTATGTGTTTCTTCAGGTGGGGGCTCCATGATGGCGCGGCATACTCTAAGACGGGTCTCACGTAGGCAGTGTAAAGCGCCCTAAAAGCTTCCTCATTTAGGTTTCTGAATGAAGTTCTAATTTTCGCCAGTGTAGAGTACGCTGCTGTCGTTATCCTATTTATATGTGCCTCAGGAGTTAGATTAGGTGTCACATCCACTCCCAGGTCTCTTTCTCGAATCGTTACAGGTAGGCTGTTCCCCTTCATTGTGTACTGTCCCTTTGGTCTCCTGTCACCTGATCCCATTTCCATAACTTTACATTTACTGGTGTTAAACTCCAGTAGCCATTTCCCTGACCATCTCTGCAGCCTGTTTAAGTCCTCTTGGAGGATCCTACAATCCTCGTCTGTCACAACTCTTCTCATTAATTTTGCGTCATCTGCAAACATTGACATGTATGATTCCACTCCTGTAAACATATCATTTACGTAAATTAGAAAGAGGATTGGTCCCAGCACCGATCCTTGAGGTACTCCACTTGTTACTGTTCGCCAGTCCGACTTTTCGCCCCTTACCATTACCCTCTGGCTCCTTCCTGTTAGGTAGTTCTTCACCCATTCTAGGGCCTTTCCGCTTACTCCTGCCTGCCTCTCAAGTTTGTATAGCAGTCTCATGTGCGGTACCGTATCAAAGGCCTTTTGGCAGTCAAGAAATATGCAGTCTGCCCAGCCTTCTCTGTCCTGCCTTATCCTTGTTACTTTATCATAGAATTCTAAAAGGTTTGTTAGGCATGATTTCCCTGTCCAGAACCCATGTTGGTGCTTGTTTACAAACCCAATGCTCTCCAGGTGCTCAACAAGTCTTAGCCTAATTATTCTTTCAAGAATTTTGCAGGGGATGCTTGTCAGTGATACGGGTCTGTAGTTAAGTGCCTCCTCCCTATCACCCTTTTTGAAAATCGGTACGACATTTGCCTCCTTCCAGCAACTGGGCAATTCTCCCGTCATAAGTGACTCATTAAAGATCATTGCCAGAGGCACGCTGAGAGCCTGCGCTGCCTCTTTGAGTATCCACGGTGATACTTTGTCTGGTCCAACAGCTTTATTTGCATCCAGTGTTGTCAACTGTTTCATTACATCCTCTGCTGTCAGCTCTATATCCGATAGTCTTTCATCTTGGGTAATATCTTCTAACAATGGGAGCTGCTCAGGCTCGGTTGTGAACACTCCATGGAATTTTGCATTCAGTACCTCGCAGATTTCCTTGTCGCTTTCTGTATATGCCCCTTCTGTTTTCCTCAGTCTTGTCACTTGGTCATTTACCGACATCTTCCTTCTTATATGGCTATGTAGTAATTTTGGTTGCTTTTTCGCTTTGACTGCAATATCGTTCTCATAATTCCTTTCCGACACTCGTCTTATGTTAATGTAATCATTCCTAGCTCTGTTACATCTAATCCTGTTGTCCTCTGTCCTTTGTCTTCTGTACTTCCTCCACTCCCTCCTGCTTCTCACCTTTGCTTCCTGACACTGTCTATTAAACCATGGGTTATTATATTCCCTCCTGCTTTTTTCCTTTATTGTTGGAATAAATCTATCTTCAGCCTCCTTGCATTTCAATATGACTTGGTTCATCATACCTTGCACTGTTTTTCCTCTAAGTTCTTCCTCCCACTGCACTTCTCCCAGGTAGTCCCTTATCCTTCTGTAGTCCCCTTTTCTGTAATCAAGTCTCCTTTCCCGGACCTCTTGTCCTTTGGTCACAATTTTAAGCTCCATCATGTAGTCAAAGACTAGGACACAATGGTCACTAGCTCCTAGTGGTATTTCATGTTCCAACTGCTCGATGTCTTCTACATTCTGAGTGATAATGAGATCTAATAGGCTGGGCGTATCCCCTCCTCTTTCCCTAGTATCTTCTTTCACATGCTGTGTTAGAAAATTCCTGTCAATAACGTCTACCAGCTTCGCTCCCCAGGTCTCCTCCCCACCATGGGGATTCCTCGTTTCCCAATTTATCTCTCCGTGATTTAGGTCCCCCATGACCAGCAGCTTCGCTCTCATTCTATGCGCTAAAGTTGCTGCCCTCTGCAGTTCATCCATACATGTCTTGTTGCTGTCCTCGTACTCCTGCCTGGGCCTTCTACTGTTTGGTGGGGGATTGTAGAGTATCAAGATTACAATCTTCTTCCCATCCACTGTCAGAGTTCCATGTATGAAGCGTGTGTGTGTGTGTGTGTGTGTGTGTGTATGTGTGTGTGTGTGTGTGTGTGTGTGTGTGTGTGTGTGTGTGTGTGTGTGTGTGTGTGTGTGTGTGTGTGTATGTGTGTGTGTGTGTGTGTGTGTGTGTGTGTTAACGACCACACTAAGGCGCAGGATCCTAAGAAATCATCATGTCTTATTTCCTGACAAGTAATACCATAATTAGGGATACTCCTTGGAGTTCCTCTTTGATACAAGCAGAATAAGAGCGGCTTAACAGTCTAGTGAATCACTTACAACTAAACGCTGCGTGCTGAGATTCTCGCTGAATTTCCATTCGTTTGAATAATACATTAACATGCATTGTATTTTATGGAATACTTATTGTAGCTACTGTGCAAGGCAACTCAATGCGTTTAAACTTTAACAGGCAAGCTAGGCTTTCATCTGTGCAATGGTCTATTACGGAACAATAATAGACCATAATGCAAATTAGAGAACAATGACAATTATAGAAAAATGACAGTAATATAACAATAATAATTATAGAGCAATTACAATGACAGAACAATAGCAATTACAGAATCAAGTAAATTACAGAACAATGCCAATTATAGAACAAAAACAATTACTAAACAATGACAATTAGAACAATGGCAATAACATATGGTTGATAATTACAGCAACACAACAATTACCAAACAATGACAATTACCGAACAATGACAGAACAGTAACAATTAGAGGACAATGATAACTTTTCATAAGAATATATAAATATCGAACCTTAATAGCCACTTCGTACTACTCGGCCTACTATGCAAGGCCCGATTTGCCTAACAGGCAGAATGATTTTTGTTATTCAAAAAATCTAATTGGTTTATTTTAATTAATATTACTGGCCTAATTATTTTAAGGAGGTTAAGGTTTAGTCATATTTCTACCTTAGTTTTAACTCCAATAAAAAAACTATATATAATGTAAGGGAAAGGTTTCCATTCCAGAAGAAACATAATAGAAAAATATATAATTTTAAGAAATTCAGCTTATTAGGCAAATCGGGCCTTGCGTACTAGGCCAAGTAGTACGTTCTGGTAATGGGTGAGTTGATTTGGGGGTGTTTTGGGTGAGGTGATATGGTATATATATTCATATTCATATTATATATATATATATATATATATATATATATATATATATATATATATATATATATATATATATATATATACATATATATATATATATATATATATATATATATATATATATATATATATATATATATATACATATATATATATATATATATATATATATATATATATATATATATATATATATATATATATATATATATATATATATGTGTGTGTGTGTGTGTGTATCACGAAAATAAACACGTGATTAAAAATGTGACCGTGTCAGACCACGGAGGAAAATTGAAACAGGAATTTCCTTAAGTACTTTCGTATATTAATACATCTTCAGAAGGAGTGATATATATATATATATATATATATATATATATATATATATATATATATATATATATATATATATATATATATATATATATATATACATAAAATTAGAGTGTAGACAAAGCTTAGAGCAAGGCTACTTTAAGAGCGGATGAAGGTAAACAGTTTACGAGGGAGTATTTTAGCGTGATGTCAGACACAGCTGATGATATGGCACGGCAGGAAATTTGGTCCGAGGTGCTAAACCAAGGACATTGGTTCGAGCCTCACTTCAAAGTGCTTATTATTATTTCAGTGTGTTGATGTTGACGGGTTGTTGATGTTTGTGTACTGATGTTGGCGCCAGAAAGTGGTAGACTGTTTAAGATTCATTGTTTAAGAAGAGGAAGTATGGGCCAATAGGCCTTCTGCAGTTGCTTGTTCAAACAAACAACCCATAAATCATCGATAAATACAGCGATAACAGGAGACTCGACATCAGCGAGGCACTACACATCAAAAAGTCAACACCAGCAATCAACAGCCAATTAATGTATAACTATATTTTACCTACTTCAAGAGCCCGAACCAACATAGAAGCAGCAAGAGGATGTATGGGCCAACAAGCCTTCTGAAGTTACTTCCATTCTTATGTTTTCATACCCAATTTATACCCATTGATTCGTGTTCTGTCATAGCTTTGTCACCTCACGCAAAACGACTACAAGTATGATATGTGGATGTGTAAACTAAGTTTTTAAAAATATAATAAGCATTACGAAACGCGTTCAGGCGTCAGACCAGAAATAAAGAATGAATTTTGGAGAGTTAATTTATCAATTACTCTTGACAGTGAATAAGAACGTAAGAAATATTGAGAAGATTCGTGTTAGAATGATTAATCTTACCCTTTCGGTCATATTGAAGGCTGCACGGAGGCGCAAGTCATGCGTTGACGATCAATGGAACGGTGGTCACGGTACCGCGTACGTTTAGGGGTGAACCTGGACGTCATGGGTTCGAATCCAGGTCGAGCCATATAGAGTTCTTAATGATATATATATATACAAAAACTATACAAACACGAACTTCAGCCTAACTACTTCCTCATTTCGCAGGGAAGCAAGTTATTAACTCTCACACTACGGTGATCAAACTACCAACCAGGTAGTGGGAGAGCAGTTAGTGGGCTGTTGCGGGGAGTAACTACCGTCTTCCAGGGGATAATAAACAAGATGGTAATTAGCGGTAATAACGACATAGGTAAAGCTAATCAAAAGCCTGAAGGATGGTCAGTGTATCATTGTAACAAGGATCTTGAGCGGGTGTAATTCGCTGCTTGCGAGTGTAGGGTTAAATTTGAGTTAATTGCCTGAATTAGTTGTCATTTAGTTAGACGTCTGAACGACCGTTTATGGGCAAGCTTCCTACCTGTAACATTAAATAGTCAGCCTCTTACCCATTCTTGTTAATGAGCAAACGTCTTACCCATTTCACACAGAAATCACAATAGCGTGATGCATCAAATGAACAGAATAGTCCGAGCTAGACATAGCTCGAGTGCAGGGGGGAGTTGTGTAAAACCCTGGTTTGTCTCTCGGAGAGGCTGCAGGATCCAAGTAAGTTCAGTAGAACTTCTGGTTTCAACTCTTTTTTACCATGTCGTAGCTCAGTCGATTAAGGCAGCGTCTGGGATGCTCTCGGACGCAGGTTTGAATCCTCGTCACGGCCCTTGTGGATTTGTTCCTTACCTATTTTGTTCAATGAGCAAGCCTGTTACCTATTTCTTCAGCGAACAAACCTCTTACAATTTTCCTTAATGCGGAAACCCCTTACCATTTCAACGAGTAAAGCTAAATTTTAGCTTAATTTTCCGAATTAAGCTAAAATAATTTACCCATATCTCATAATAAGCTATTCTCTAAGGCCATTTGTTCAGTTACTAATTGTGGCACATTCTTTAAAGAGAAAACCTTTACCCTTATTCTTTAATCATTACCGTCCCGCCCATATTCTTGAAGATATAAACTTTAATGTAACAGGAGAGTAATTAGGCTTTAAACAGGAGTTTATGGGATTATTTTTATCTAGTCGTCTCCTCTCCCCTTTGTTTGTTTGTTTATATTACCCAACTCCCTCTTTCCCTCACCCCCCCCCCCCTTCTCTCTCTCTCTCTCTCTCTCTCTCTCTCTCTCTCTCTCTCTCTCTCTCTCTCTCTCTCTCTCTCTCTCTCTCTCTCTCTCTCTCTCTCTCCTCAATATATAAATTAAATATTTTCCGACTATCTAGAGGTTGATTGGCTGAAACCATCAATAAATAAATAATTACCTCCCTGTTAAATTATTTCTAAAGAAGTTTTAACTATTTAAATTGCCATTTACGTTAAGAAATTGATTATTTTAATTAACTTTTGGGAACAAATTCGTGTTTTAATATAAAACGTTTCGGGAAGAAAGTGTCGTTACTTAAATGTTATTTTATGGAGGAAATAATTGTTACTTGAATTACTGTGAAAGGAAATAATTCTCGGGTTTTAAGATTCCATCTTCCTGGTTGTAAATCAGGGAGATTTACAACCAGGGATTTACAACATAGGGTCAAATATTTTGGGTACGTCAGGATCAGAATTACCTCCCTGCTTTGCCCAATCACTTGCGCTGGACGGTAGAGCGACGGTTTTCCTTCATGCAGGTCGGCGTTCAATCCCCGACCGTCCAAGTGGTTGGGCACCATTCCTTCCCCCCTGTCCCATCCCAAATCCTTATCCTGAAACCTTCATAGTGCTATATAGTTTTAATGGCTTGGCGCTTTCCCCTGATACTTATCTCCCTTCCCTTCCTGGTTGTCAAACAACGCTCCGCTCGTTAGTGTCTCGTGTCTAGTCATTAACGAAGCCTACACACGCATCGTTAGAGATTAATTTGGATTATATTAATCTCCTCAAGGTCTAGATTGCTCACTAACAAGCCATTTCAGTACTCCTTAGTGTATCTTCTTGATATCTTGAGATGATTTCGGGGCTTAGCGTGCCCGCGGCCCGGTCCTCGACCAGGCCTCCTTTTTGTTACACATCCACCAGGAAGTAGCCCGTAGCAGCTGACTAACTCCCAGGTACCTATTTACTGTTAAGTAACAGGGGGCATCAGGGTGAAAGAAACTTTGATCATTTGTTTCTGCCTCCACCAGGAATCGAACCCGGAACTTCAGGACTACGAATCCGAAGCGCTGTCCACTCAGCTGCCAGGTCCCTAGTGTAGTGGTTAGTGTACTCGCACCACAATATGAACTGGGTTCGAACCATGGTTAATGTAGAACGATTGACCACCATTTCTCCTATATTCCCACCTCTTCACCTGTACTATTTAGATACCTGAAGGTAAAACACCTGACAGATTATGTTCTAGGGAAATTCCTGCATAAATAACCCAGGGGGATCCGCCCCATTTACAGCCCCGCTCCCGTGCTGGGTAAGTCCACTACGGGCTCACCATAGCCCGTGCTACTTGCCCCGCTCCCGTGCCGGGTAAGTCCACTACGGGCTCACCATAGCCCGTGCTACTTGCAACTTTTTGTTCCGCGTTGCTGAATCTAAAATCAACAACACATCCAGCACGAGACGCGAAGCTTAAATGCAATCTTTAAAGAAATGACACATAAAGAAATGACACAAAGAAATGACACATAAAGAAATGACACATAAAGAAATGACACATAAAGAAATGACACATAAAGAAATGACACATAAAGAAATGACACATAAAGAAATGACACAAAGAAATGACACATAAAGAAATGACACATAAAGAAATGACACATAAAGAAATGACACAAAGAAATGACACATAAAGAAATGACACATAAAGAAATGACACATAAAGAAATGACACATAAAGAAATGACACATAAAGAAATGACACATAAAGAAATGACACATAAAGAAATGACACATAAAGAAATGACACATAAAGAAATGACACATAAAGAAATGACACATGAAGAAATGCCACATAAACAGGCGATGAGTCACAATAACGTGGCTGAAGTATATTGACCAGACCACACACTAGAAGTTGAAGGGACGACTTCAATTTCTGCCACATAAAGAAATGATACATAAAGTCTTCTCCGTGGCCCTGAGGACGGGCCCCACAGGTCAGCTCTGCTTGCAAATGTTCTCCAAGCAAAATTATGCAACATTTAATGAGTTGAGGAAAAAGCACATCCGGTAGTGACGCTAATCAAGCGACTCCAGACACTAACGAACAGTTAAATGTTCGGATGTTTAAACAGACTACGAATAAACAGATAAGAGAACGGGGAAAATAAATGAATTGAAAGAAAGAATGAATGGATTAAGGTTTGTACAAATGAATGAACAAGGATGAATGGATTGAAGAATAGACAAATAGACTCATAAGGAATGGGATGGATAAACAATAAACGGATAAGTTGGAAAATAGACGTCAAAATATAGAAAAAGCCAAAAATAAAAATTAATAATTTTTGACTGACTCAAAATTTTGATTTTGACTGATTTTGACTTTGAATCACTAAATAAAGTGCTATTTTCTCTCTCTCTCTCTCTCTCTCTCTCTCTGTCTGTCTGTCTGTCTGTCTGTCTGTCTGTCTCTCTCTCTCTCTCTCTCTCTCTCTCTCTCTCTCTCTCTCTCTCTCTCTCTCTCTCTCTCTCTCTCTCTCTCTCTCTCTCTCTCTGTCTCTCTCTCTCTCTCTCTCTCTCTCTCTCTCTCTCTCTCTCTCTCTCTCTCTCTCTCTCTCTCTCTCTCTCTCTCTCTCTCATCAACTTAACAAACTAGACTAGTATACTTTCAGAGAAAAAAGTATTAATTTACCATTTATGAAGCAAGAAGCACCAGGCTTCAGCCTCAGCATCCAGGGGCCTCATTAGGATGAACTCGTCTAACACAAATATCCGATAAAATCCTAATCACTTATGCTCACTGAAGTCCTTCGTTACTAATCTCTCAAGCAATCGTCAAGCAATCATGCAGAAGCGGCAAGAGTGATTGGCCGCGCTTGCTCACCTGCTAATCTTACGGGCAGGCAAAATATTTCGTCTACTTCATAGCTTCGTCCAATATTTAATAGCTATCTGATTAAGTGGGATTCGCCAATCTCTGCAAAGTGTGTTTCGATTGAGCTGAGAGGAGAGCGAGAGTGCTTGAGCTTAGAGGGACTTCTTCCAAGCTTGGAGGGACTTTCTCCAAGCTTGGAGGGACTTCCTCCAAGCTTGGAGGGACTTCCTCCAAGCTTGGAGGGACTTCCTCCAAGTTTGGAGGGGACTTCCTCCAAGCTTGGAGGGACTTCCTCCAAGCTTGGAGGGACTTTCTCCAAGCTTGGAGGGACTTCCTCCAAGTTTGGAGGGGACTTCCTCCAAGCTTGGAGGGACTTTCTCCAAGCTTGGAGGGACTTTCTCCAAGCTTGGAGGGACTTCCTCCAAGTTTGGAGGGACTTCCTCCAAGCTTGGAGGGACTTCCTCCAAGCTTGGAGGGACTTCCTCCAAGCTTGGAGGGACTCAAGATGTGCAGGATAAGTTTGCAATTTCATTTGGAGGCTGCAACTGTGTGTGCAATTGCTTTAATTTGTGTTTTATTGAGTCACGTTTGTGAGACAAGCGGGTGATGAGTTAATGAAGGACCTGGGGTCATACTGGGGTCATGCTGGGGTCATACTGGGGTCATACTGGGGTCATACTGGGGTCATACTGGGGTCATGCTGGGGTCATACTGGGGTCATACTGGGGTCATGCTGGGGTCATGCTGGGGTCATACTGGGGTCATACTGGGGTCATGCTGGGGTCATGCTGGGGTCATACTGGGGTCATACTGGGGTCATACTGGGGTCATACTGGGGTCATGCTGGGGTCATGCTGGGG
>NC_091180.1:18459480-18466980 GCF_040958095.1 Procambarus clarkii | reverse complement strand
CTCTCTCTCTCTCTCTCTGTCTCTCCGTCTTTCACTGCTTTCTCCCTGTTTCTCAGTGTCTCCCTCTTTCTCTCTCTCTATTCTCCCTCTTTCTCTCTCTCTTTCTCTCCCTCTTTCACTGTTTTCTCCCTCTCTCTCTCTCTCTCTCTCTCTCTCTCTCTCTCTCTCTCTCTCTCTCTCTCTCTCTCTCTCTCTCTCTCTCTCTCTCAGTCCCAGGCAATCCTTCCTCCAGGATATTTTTCCCCCGTCAAGTTACTCCAAGTTGAAGGCTGATACCAAAGATTTTCAAGTTGTTCCGTGTTTTTGTGTGAATCTTTCAGCTCCTGACTTTCTCGTCTCAGGGGAAGACCAGAGAGCTCCGTCTCCACCTTGTCTTCACCTCCTTATTCTTATTATTATTTATATATTCTATAATGCTCATTGTTATCATCATAATACGGCTTCCATGAAGAGGGGGGAGGGGGGAATTTTTTCCAGACAAGAAAATCAATTATTAAGGAAAAGAAGATGAATATATGCAAATTGATACTAATTAATTCACGGTGATACCAATTAATTCAGGGAGGTACAGCATCAGGGGGGGGTACAGCATCAGGGGGGTGGGGTACAGCATCAGGGGGGTACAGAATGAGGGAGGTACAGCATGAGGGAGGTACAGCATGAGGGAGGTACAGCATCAGGGAGGTACAGCATCAGGGGGGGTACAGCATCAGGGAGGTACAGCATCAGGGAGGTACAGCATCAGGGAGGTACAGCATCAGGGAGGTACAGCATCAGGGAGGTACAGCATCAGGGAGGTATAGCATCAGGGAGGTACAGCATCAGGGAGGTACAGCATCAGGGAGGTACAGCATCAGGGGGGGTACAGCATTAGGGAGGTACAGCATCAGGGAGGTACAGCATCAGGGGGGGTACAGCATCAGGGAGGTACAGCATCAGGGGGGGTACAGCATCAGGGAGGTACAGCATCAGGGGGGGTACAGCATAAGGGAGGTACAGCATCAGGGAGGTACAGCATCAGGGAGGTACAGCATCAGGGGGGGTACAGCATCAGGGAGGTACAGCATCAGGAGGGGTACAGCATAAGGGAGGTACAGCATCAGGGAGGTACAGCATCAGGGAGGTACAGCATCAGGGAGGTACAGCATCAGGGAGGTACAGCATCAGGGGGGGTACAGCATCAGGGGGGGTACAGCATCAGGGAGGTACAGCATCAGGGGGGGTACAGCATCAGGGAGGTACAGCATCAGGGGGGGTACAGCATCAGGGGGGGTACAGCATCAGGGGGGGTACAGCATCAGGGAGGTACAGCATCAGGGGGGGTACAGCATCAGGGGGGGTACAGCATCAGGGAGGTACAGCATCAGGGAGGTACAGCATCAGGGGGGGTACAGCATCAGGGAGGTACAGCATCAGGGGGGTACAGCATCAGGGAGGGTACAGCATCAGGGGGGGGTACAGCATCAGGGAGGTACAGCATCAGGGGGGGTACAGCATCAGGGGGGGTACAGCATCAGGGGGGGTACAGCATCAGGGGGGGTACAGCATCAGGGGGGTACAGCATCAGGGAGGTACAGCATCAGGGGGGGTACAGCATCAGGGAGGTACAGCATCAGGGAGGTACAGCATCAGGGAGGTACAGCATCAGGGAGGTACAGCATCAGGGGGGGTACAGCATCAGGGAGGTACAGCATCAGGGGGGGTACAGCATCAGGGGGGGTACAGCATCAGGGGGGGTACAGCATCAGGGAGGTACAGCATCAGGGGGGGTACAGCATCAGGGGGGGTACAGCATCAGGGAGGTACAGCATCAGGGGGGGTACAGCATCAGGGGGGGTACAGCATCAGGGAGGTACAGCATCAGGGGGGGTACAGCATCAGGGGGGGTACAGCATCAGGGAGGTACAGCATCAGGGGGGGTACAGCATCAGGGGGGGTACAGCATCAGGGAGGTACAGCATCAGGGAGGTACAGCATCAGGGGGGGTACAGCATCAGGGAGGTACAGCATCAGGGGGGTACAGCATCAGGGGGGGTACAGCATCAGGGGGGGTACAGCATCAGGGAGGTACAGCATCAGGAGGGGTACAGCATCAGGGGGGGTACAGCATCAGGGAGGTACAGCATCAGGGGGGGTACAGCATCAGGGAGGTACAGCATCAGGGGGGGTACAGCATCAGGGAGGTACAGCATCAGGGGGGGTACAGCATAAGGGAGGTACAGCATCAGGGAGGTACAGCATCAGGGAGGTACAGCATCAGGGAGGTACAGCATCAGGGAGGTACAGCATCAGGGGGGGTACAGCATCAGGGAGGTACAGCATCAGGGAGGTACAGCATCAAGGGGGTACAGCATCAGGGAGGTACAGCATCAGGGAGGTACAGCATCAGGGAGGTACAGCATCAGGGAGGTACAGCATCAGGGAGGTACAGCATGAGGGAGGTACAGCATCAGGGAGGTACAGCATCAGGGGGGGTACAGCATCAGGGAGGTACAGCATCAGGGAGGTACAGCATCAGGGGGGGTACAGCATCAGGGAGGTACAGCATCAGGGAGGTACAGCATCAGGGAGGTACAGCATCAGGGGGGGTACAGCATAAGGGAGGTACAGCATCAGGGAGGTACAGCATCAGGGAGGTACAGCATCAGGGAGGTACAGCATCAGGGAGGTACAGCATCAGGGGGGGTACAGCATCAGGGAGGTACAGCATCAGGGAGGTACAGCATCAAGGGGGTACAGCATCAGGGAGGTACAGCATCAGGGAGGTACAGCATCAGGGAGGTACAGCATCAGGGAGGTACAGCATCAGGGAGGTACAGCATGAGGGAGGTACAGCATGAGGGAGGTACAGCATCAGGGAGGTACAGCATCAGGGGGGGTACAGCATCAGGGAGGTACAGCATCAGGGAGGTACAGCATCAGGGGGGGTACAGCATCAGGGAGGTACAGCATCAGGGAGGTACAGCATCAGGGAGGTACAGCATCAGGGAGGTACAGCATCAGGGGGGTACAGCATCAGGGAGGTACAGCATCAGGGACGTACAGCATCAGGGGGGTACAGCATCAGTGAGGTACAGCATCAGGGAGGTATAGCATCAGGGAGGTACAGCATCAGGGAGGTACAGCATCAGGGAGGTACAGCATCAGGGAGGTACAGCATCAGTCAGGTATAGCATCAGGGAGGTACAGCATCAGGGAGGTACAGCATCAGGCAGGTACAGCATCTGGCAGGTACTGCATCAGGCAGGTACTGCATCATAGGGGTACAGCATCAGGGGGGTACAGCATCAGGGAGGTACAGCATCAGGGAGGTACAGCATCAGGGAGGTACACCATCAGGCAGGTATAGCATCAGGGAGGTACAGCATCAGGGAGGTACAGCATCAGGGAGGTACAGCATCAGGGGGGTACAGCATCAGGGAGGTACAGCATCAGGGAGGTACAGCAACAGGGAGGTACAGCATCAGGGAGGTACAGCATCAGGCAGGTACAGCATCAGGGAGGTACAGCATCAGGGAGGTACAGCATCAGGCAGGTACAGCATCAGGCAGGTACTGCATCAGGCAGGTACTGCATCATAGGGGTACAGCATCGGGGGGGTACAGCATCAGGGGGGTACAGCATCAGGGAGGTACAGCATCAGGGAGGTACAGCATCACCACAAACACATCTCCCTCGCCGCTTCGTAAGACATAAGAATACTTCCTGTGAGTCGTGCTCAAACATGTCAAAAACATTCTCTCTTTGCACACTGTTCTTTGTTCCTCAGCTCCCCTAGTGGGCTGTGCCGCCTCCACACACACTATGCCTGCACCTGGTCCACACACACTATGCCTACACCTGGTCCACACACACTATGCCTGCACCTGGTCAACACACACTATGCCTGCACCTGCTCCACACACACTATGCCTACACCTGCTCCTCACACACTATGCCTACACCTGGTCCACACACACTATGCCTACACCTGGTCCACACACACTATGCCTGCACCTGGTCAACACACACTATGCCTGCACCTGCTCCACACACACTATGCCTACACCTGCTCCTCACACACTATGCTTACACCTGGTTCACACACACTATGCCTGCACCTGGTCCACACACACTATGCCTGCACCTGGTCCACACACACTATGCCTACACCTGGTCCACACACTATGCCTGCACCTGGTCAACACACACTATGCCTGCACCTGCTCCACACACACTATGCCTACACCTGCTCCTCACACACTATGCCTACACCTGGTTCACACACACTATGCCTGCACCTGGTCCACACACACTATGCCTGCACCTGGTCCACACACACTATGCCTGCACCTGCTCCACACACACTATGCCTACACCAG
Source organism: Procambarus clarkii (assembly GCF_040958095.1). Lineage (NCBI taxonomy): Eukaryota > Metazoa > Arthropoda > Malacostraca > Decapoda > Cambaridae > Procambarus > Procambarus clarkii. Next base: position 18,462,619 of record NC_091180.1, on the reverse strand, counting down.
CTCCTCACACACTATGCCTACACCTGCTCCTTACACACTATGCCTACACTTGGTTCACACACACTCTGCCTGCACCTGCTCCACACACACTATGCCTACACCTGCTCCTCACACACTATGCCTACACCTGCTCCTCACACACTATGCCTACACCTGGTTCACACACACTATGCCTGCACCTGCTCCTCACACACTATGCCTACACATGCTCCTCACACACTATGCCTACACCTGCTCCTCACACACTATGCCTACACCTGGTTCACACACACTATGCCTACACCTGCTCCTCACACACTATGCCTACACCTGCTCCTCACACACTATGCCTACACCTGCTCCTCACACACTATGCCTACACATGGTCCACACACACTATACCTGCACCTGGTCCACACACACTATGCCTGCACCTGGTCCACACACACTATGCCTGCACATGCTCCACACACACTATGCCTGCACATGCTCCACATACACTATGCCTGTACATGCTCCACACACACTATGCCTGTATATGTTTCTGAGGCTTCCAGTGAGGCCAAGTAAGGGTTTCACTCATTACACTCACGCACTCTGGCTGTGGTATTAGGGGACTCGAACGCTTCTACTGATTTTCTCAACGATACGTCACGTTAACGTGATTTATTTGCGCATTTGAAGAGCAGCGTTGGAGGTAGAACTTCTGGGCACTTGGAGGATTCAGTTCAATCCCAGGTTCCATTCCTTTTGTATAGCATGGTTAAGTGGTTTAAGGCATGTGCTTGAGAGTATGTGCAGGTTCGAATCCTTCTCAAGGCTCTTACTAATCTTTTCAACGACGTTGCAATTCTCAACTGTGTGTCTCCTCCAAACCTCATCAGTGCTCATGAGATTCTTAATTTATACTTTAAATTTATAATCTTGCTATTTCAGAGGGTTTCATTTCCATTCATGAGGGTTGACACAGCTTCATACAGCTTCATACGGCGCTCTCAACTGGTGTATGGTTGCCTCAGTAACTACACTTCACTGACTCAGTCTACTCACTACTTTCACAAACTTTTCTCATGTCAGCTACGAATCCCAAGTCAATACACTGATATTTCAATACATTTCTACTATTTCATTGTTCACCCTAAGATCCCACACAAAGTTATGTGTTCACGAGAAAGTTTTCTTGGCTGACACACAAAGTTACTCGTATCCATCCGATAAGTTGACAAAGTTACCCGTATCCATCCGATAAGTTGACAAAGTTACCCGTATCCATCCGATAAGTTGACAAAGTTACCCGTATCCATCCGATAAGTTGACAAAGTTACCCGTATCCATCCGATAAGTTGACAAAGTTACCCGTATCCATCCGATAAGTTGACAAAGTTACCCGTATCCATCCCATAAGTTGACAAAGTTACCCGTATCCATCCGATAAGTTGACAAAGTTACCCGTATCCATCCCATAAGTTGACAAAGTTACTCGTATCCATCCTATAAGTTGACAAAGTTACTCGTATCCATCCTAAAAGTTGACAAAGTTACCCGTATCCATCCCATAAGTTGACAAAGTTACCCGTATCCATCCTATAAGTTGACTTACCCCCCCCCCAAAGTTCCATCTGAGCCCATCACATTAAGCCCAATAGTTTCACAAATAAACTTTTCTTTAATGTTTAATAAACCTTGTAAATGATAACTTATCACATAAACAGATTCCCTGCCTCCATCACGGCTTTAATTCTGCCAACATGAATTCAAATACCCCCCAAAAATGTATATATATATCCTAACTAATTTCTAAATAGCTGTAGGTAGTCTGAAACAAGCAGTTCATCATCTGTTTGTGTCAACTCTGACATCCTCAATCTCTATCATAAACAAAGCTATCATTCAAATTGTTATTATTATAATTATCATATACATTTATACATATACATATCATATACATTTCATAACGGATGTTCTTAAATCATAATTATTTATTATCACATTATCTCCTCCTCTTGACTGTATCCAAGCTTTAGTGAAGGAATATTCCGAATATATATTCAGAACATATATTCAGAACATATATTCAGAACATATATTCAGAACATATATTCAGAACATATATTCAGAACATATATTCAGAACATATATTCAGAACATATATTCAGAACATATATTCAGAACATATATTCAGAACATATATTCAGAACATATATTCAGAATATTTCATAAATATCATAGTCCCAACATATATCATAAACAATAAACTTATCACTGTATATAAACAAAACAATGAGTGAATAAACAAATAAACAAACAAATTAATAAGATAATAAATGAATGTACAACTAACAAATTCATGAAACAAATTTAACATTATTTAATAAAAAATAATATTAATATTTGGGTAGAGATCAAAATCAAATCTTTAGATAAGATAAACAACTCAATATTTAGCTTGAAGAAAAAATCTACGGGATCACCATAGCCCGTGCTACTTGGAACTTTTTGTTCCAGGTAGCGAATCTTAAACAACAACAACAACAGCTTCAAGAAACACTCAAAATAGTAGACCAGATTATTCCTCAAAATTTAGGAAACCAAATTAAAATATAAAAAATCCAACAAAAAAATTAAAAATAAATATTTTATTTGGAAACCTAAATACAATATTGAAAAAAAGTAAAATATTAAAAAACCAAATAACGTATTAAGAAACCCAAATGTAATATTAAAATACTTAAAAATAATTTTTAAATATTGATAAATAATAAAATATTAAAATCCAAAATTTTTAAATTTAAAACTTGCCAATAATATTATTTAAAACTTAATACAAGCATTAAACCAGGGAAGGGAACTAACAGGGAGAAAGCGCCAAGCCATTACGACTATACAGCACTGGGAAGGGGTCAGGATAAGGATTTGGGATGGGACGGAGGGAAAGAAATGGTGCCCAACCACTTGTGGACGGTCGGGGATTGAACGCCGACCTGCATAAAGCATTAATGCCTGCATTAATTATTTTTTCCCCAGGACAGACGTGTCAGTTGAAGAATGAACGCAATGTGTCGAGACTGCGGTCAGCGTGAAAGGTTTTTATCCCAGGACGACCTACGTTTCCAGCTGGGATGAGCTAATATCATATTGTAAAACCTAAGATAACCGATTC
>NC_091180.1:18451980-18456980 GCF_040958095.1 Procambarus clarkii | reverse complement strand
ATGACTCATTTACAAACCACACACTCGAACTCACAAACAATGCAGCCTCATACAACACATGCTCGCAAACAACACATTATGTAATACAATACATATATCTCCAGACGAATTACACATATCATAGATATATCAGGTACTTTGTATCACTCAAACTACTCATTCCATATAATATAACCATTCTCAAAAGCTTACCACCCACAAGCTAACCACCCACACTAACAAACCACTCACACTAACAAACCACCCACACTAACAAACCACTCACACTAACAAACCACCCACACTAACAAACCACCCACACTAACAAGCCACCCACGACCTAAATACACAAACTAACAACCCCCCCACCCCACAAACTACCTCCACTTTTCCTTTGAACAAACTACAGCGAAATGCTTCATTAAACTTCCGAAACGGCCCTGAAACGGTCTGTTACGAAGACATAACTTTGTGAATATGATGGAACGATCTCTTTACGCAGGCGCGAGCTCGTAAATACATTATAGCCAATTAAAGTGTCTTGAGAGGCAATTTTGGCACTTGGGAACTGGCCAGTCTCACTTTACACTTGAAACTTAAGTTGAAACTTGAGTAAGTTAAACAGACGATAAAGATTGGCAAAAGTATTGTTAGATAACATTATGTGAGGTAGAGTGACCTGTAACTCCCTATGATCCTGAGTGACCTGTGAGTCACTCTCCATGATGCTGAGTGACCTGTGAGTCACACACATGATGCTGAGTGACCTGTGAGTCACTCCCCATGATGCTGAGTGACCTGTGAGTCACACACATGATGCTGAGTGACCTGTGAGTCACTCCCCATGATGCTGAGTGACCTGTGAGTCACTCTCCATGATGCTGAGTGACCTGTGAGTCACACACATGATGCTGAGTGACCTGTGAGTCACTCCCCATGATGCTGAGTGACCTGTGAGTCACACACATGATGCTGAGTGACCTGTGAGTCACTCTCCATGATGCTGAGTGACCTGTGAGTCACTCCCCATGATGCTGAGTGACCTGTAAGTCACTCCCCATGATGCTGAGTGACCTGTGAGTCACTCCCCATGATGCTGAGTGACCTGTGAGTCACTCCCCATGATGCTGAGTGACCTGTGAGTCACACCCATGATGCTGAGTGACCTGTGAGTCACTCCCCATGATGCTGAGTGACCTGTGAGTCACACCCATGATGCTGAGTGACCTGTGAGTCACTCCCCATGATGCTGAGTGACCTGTGAGTCACACCCATGATACTGAGTGACCTGTGAGTCACTCCCCATGATGCTGAGTGACCTGTGAGTCACTCCCCATGATGCTGAGTGACCTGTGAGTCACACCCATGATGCTGAGTGACCTGTGAGTCACTCCCCATGATGCTGAGTGACTTGTGAGTCAAACCCATGATGCTGAGTGACCTGTGAGTTACACCCATGATGCTGAGTGACCTGTGAGTCACACACCCATGATGCTGAGTGACCTGTGAGTCACACCCATGATGCTGAGTGACCTGTGAGTCACTCCCCATGATCCTGAGTGACCTGTGAGTCACACCCAATGATCCTGAGTGACCTGTGAGTTACACTCATGATGCTGAGTGACCTGTGAGTCACTCCCCATGATCCTGAGTGACCTGTGAGTTACACCCCATGATGCTGAGTGATCTGTGAGTCACACCCAATGATCCTGAGTGACCTGTGAGTTACAATCATGATGCTGAGTGACCTGTGAGTCACTCCCCATGATCCTGAGTGACCTGTGAGTCACTCCCCATGATCCTGAGTGACCTGTGAGTTACACCCCATGATCCTGAGTGACCTGTGAGTTACACTCATGATGCTGAGTGACCTGTGTGTCACTCCCCATGATCCTGAGTGACCTGTGAGTTACACCCCATGATGCTGAGTGATCTGTGAGTCACACCCATGATACTGAGTGACCTGTGAGTCAGTAAAGTTATAAGTAGACTGTGAACGATCAAACAATATATATCTGAAAATTTATTTACTGAAATTAAACAAAATTTCAATAACATATAACTAAATTTAATTATGCCAGAAACGCAATGTTGTGGATTTTTTCGTTCATTCGTCTGAATATATCTAAAGATTCTGATACCTTTACCAAGTGTAAAGGTTTACACCAGTGAGGGAACTCAACATGCGAACTTCTCCAACATTCACACGAAATGTTTACAAAATAAATATTGAATTTAGGCCATGAAGGAATGTGTTAACTGTGATTCACGCCTCTCTCTCTCCTTCTGGCTCTCTCTCTATCTCTCTCTCTCATTCTTTCTCTCTCCTTCTTCCTTTATTTCGCTCTTTTCGTGCGTTAGAAATGAGTGATGTTCATTTATTCAATTGCAAGTTAAGAACTGTTATCGGTTCTTCTGAAAACTGGTTTTGGTAATTGATCTGTTTATTGAGATTGAAAGAAGTATGTCATGTTGTGATCAGTTGAATTAGAATGGTACAAGACTGGTTGAGTTGTTGGGTTCTGTAGGTGGTGAGGAAGTGAGCGGAATGATGAGTAGTGGGGCAGGCCCTCCAGGAGAGTGCTGCGTACTCAAAATAGTAATGAACGTATGCTTTATATAAGATTTGGAAACACAGTTGTTGAGAAAATATGAGATGAGTCTTCCTTGTGTGCTCTTTCTCTCCCTCTCTCTCTCTCTCTCTCTCTCTCTCTCTCTCTCTCTCTCTCTCTCTCTCTCTCTCTCTCTCACACACTTCAACACCCTCCACAACACCTTTAAAACTCTACAGAGGGCTACACTTCCACAGATCTTTAAGCATAAACAATCTCTCCACATTGATACACCCACACTCCGACACCCACACTCCGACACCCACACCCCGACACCCACACACCCCCACACCCACACCCACACCACACCCACACCCCACACACTGCCATGGACATATCTACACCTCTCACATATCTACCTCGCCCTACACTGAAAAATATACTCCCTCACACAACATGAATGCCACATACCACTGACCTCTCAACCCCCCCCCCCCCTCCCCCCCCTGCCCCACCTACAATTCATCCAATTTTATTCGTCCATAAACATGATAACTAACAACATTTGTTAGTCATTAGTACATATAGTGACTAACACATGTTGTTAGTCAGCCTCCGGGTTACTAACAAGGGCTGGGAAGAAGTACCGAGATACGTCAAGTCGTATTTTGTGCACTTTAAAAGAGAGATGAGAACAAAGGGAGAGAGAGACCGCAAGAGTGAGAGTGAGGGAGAGAGCGCAAGAGTGAGAGTGAGGGAGAGAGCGCAAGAGTGAGAGTGAGGGCGAGAGTGAGGGAGAGAGCGCAAGAGTGAGAGTGAGGGAGAGAGTGAGGGAGAGATATTTTGTTCTGACATACACCTCTCGTTCGCTCGCCTGAAGCACACTGAAGCAACATTGTGTTTAATAATATATGAATATTCATTTCATTAGTTTCGGGGCTTCAGAATATTACTTTTTCTTCATTAGACAGAGGCACCTGTGTTGTGTATACATGAATGTGTTAGAAATACGGCTTCTCCATTGTCAGGGACAGGAAGCCTGCAAGGCTCATCCAGGTCCTCTTAGGTCAACTACTGACCATGCCCAACCACTTGGGCTGGACGGTAGAGCGACGGTTTCGCTTCATGCAGGTCGGCGTTCAATTCCCGACCGTCCAAGTGGTTGGGGCACCATTCCTTCCCTCCGTCCCGTCCCTAATCCTTATCCTTCCTAGTGCTATATACATATACACATACAAACATACATAAGTTGTGTATGTACTTGTAGCCAACGTCATTAGTTGTACTTGTGTATACTCGCGCTGATGTATGAAGACATAATATATTATTTTTTTTATTATTAGTCTCTTACTGACTATGTATCTCTCTCTCTCTCTCTCTCTCTCTCTCTCTCTCTCTCTCTCTCTCTCTCTCTCTCTCTCTCTCTCTCTCTCTCTCTCTCTCTCTCTCTCTCTCTCTTTCTCTCTCTCTCTCTCTCCTCAACTTCTCATACAATTTCCATAAACCCCTCCATCACCGTCGGGCGTACGGAACCGCTTCATCTACAACCACTGCAACTATGTTCTCTACGATTTATACCTGGGATCTTCCATCTCCCACCTTCCCATCTCCCACCCCCTCCCAATCCCCCCTATCTCTTCCCCATTCCCCACCTCCTACCCATCCCCTACCTCCTCCCTTTGACATAGCAGCAAGAGGCAGGCTTGACCATTACCCTAATACACGTGTGGGTAGGCTTCCCTACCTACTCTCCCCGTGTATATTCTTAACATTACTAAACAATTATCTCTATATATCTTAAGTATTCTTGAGGTAATATGATTATGTATATGTATCCACAAGTATTATATCATACATAACATGATACATAAATACATAATAAGGTGAGCAGCAACTCTGACTGGGTACTTTCTATGTGTATAAAGCTAAGTAAAGCCAACAGATAATGACACTTTACTGATAGTTGAAAATGTTGTTGTTCAGACCTAAGACTTTATCAGTGTACCTCACGGGGTTAGTTGTGTGGTTATGGCCTCCAGCCCGTGGCTGGGTTGTGACTCACAGGCAGGAATTGTTCTTCAGAACAACTCTGTTGGGACTGAGCAGTAGCAGTGGGCACTGAGCACAGTGGTGACTGAGCATTGTGGGGACTGAGCACAGTGGTGGCTGAGCAGAGGGGACTGAGCAGTGGTGACTGAGCACAGTGGGGACTGAGCAGTAGTGACTGAGCACAGTGGTGGCTGAGCAGAGGGGACTGAGCAGTGGTGACTGAGCACAGTGGGGACTGAGCAGTAGTGACTGAGCATGGTGGTGACTGAGTATTGCGGTGACTGAGCATTGTGGTGACTGAGCAGTGGTGACTGAGCACAGTGGTGACTGAGCACAGTGGGGACTGAGCACAGTAGGGACTGAGCACAGTGGTGACTGAGCACAGTGATGACTGAGCCCAGTGGTGACTGAGCACAGCGG
>NC_091180.1:18424480-18446980 GCF_040958095.1 Procambarus clarkii | reverse complement strand
TTGAGCGCACCTTTGTGAATTTGGGGTGAAATATTTAGAGAAATAAAATGTTTATGCACAAAGGGTAATGAATGGACGGTTCCTCTGGCCTTCATAATATATGTAATGTATTTAAAGAGATTTTTCATCCTGATACAGCTGGCGCCTGACAGCTGAGTGGACAGCGGTTCGGATTCGTAGTCCTGAGGTTCCGGGTTCGATTCCCGGTGGAGGTGGAAACAAATGGGCAAAATGTTTCGTTCAGCTTAATGCGCCTGTTCACCTAGGAGTAAATAGGTACCTGGGAGTTAGACAGCTGCTATGTGCTGCTTCCTGGGGGTGTGTAACAAAAAGGAGGCCTGGTCGAGGACCGGGCCGATGGGACGCTAAGCCCCGAAATCATCTCAAGATAACCTCAAGAGATCGTTGTAAAACAGTGTTATATACCAGTTATATATCAGACAGTTATATATATATATATATATATATATATATATATATATATATATATATATATATATATATATATATACATATATATATATATATATATATATATACATATATATATATATATATATATATATATATATATATATATATATATATATATATATATATATATATATATATATAAACAGGTATATATCAGACAGATGAGAGTGAAGTATTTCACTACAGCTGTATGTGACACCTGCATACATCCTGCACCTAATGTTAGACACCTGTACACTGTAACCTTTGTAATGACTGAAACAGCTGTAAGAATCATAAAAGTGGTAGTTATGATGCCCCCTATAATATATTATCTGACAACCTGAAACATGGAACACGGAAGCTGTCTGTTTATGAGCCTTACAGCTGTCCTCTCCAATGGTACACCACTATTTGTAGTGAACACCTCTGTACTTGGTCCCATTCCAAAGACCAGTCGAGATTCCATGTCCTCCTCTGGTGACTACCGAACTATTGCCCTAAACCGACTAATATATGAAGTAACTGACTCATTGACGGGAAAACTAATATTGCGAGGCAGAGATATTCCAGTAAAGTATCTGGGACAAGTATCTGGGACAAGTATCTGGGACACACTGTATCCTCAATGGTCCCACTTGTCAATGAACCTCAAATATCCCACTTGTGTCTGATGCTATTGGATGCAGATTAGATCTGATGCTATTAGAGATCTGAAGATCAGAACAAATGGCCTCACTAGCGAATTCGGTCATTTTGATGCTCAAAAATAAAGTTATTTAATATTCAATGACCTAAGTCTGTACACATATGAACTCTGGGACCTACACAATGCTGAACTTGGTAAGCTTAATTCATAATGGAGGAAGAGATCAAGCTGTATCTTGGGTGTCGATCCTCACACTCACTGTCATCTCCTACCTCATGTCTTCACTCACACTTGAGGAAATAACTCACAAATGATTAATATTTAACCAGGATGTACTCACCCATCCAGCAAACTGATTCAACTATTTTTTCAGGCCCTCATTTCTCACTGACTTCTCCTGCTTTTCCAAAATTACAAACTTAATTCTTAGGAAATACAACTTACGAATGAGTGATGTATATAATGATGATGATGTAATGATCAATGTATATAATGATGTATCAGGTAGAATGAAACCACTAGGCAGCAGAGAGAGGAAGGCTCTTCCTCTCTCTGCTGAGAGAGCAGAGAGAAGAAGGCTCTTCCTCTCTCTGCTGAGAGAGCAGAGAGAGGAAGAATTCCTTATATCTAGCTGGGAGACCCCAGCGAGATATAAGGAATTATAAAGGCCCTTCTCTCACAAAGAAGTGTATAACCCACAAGCATTTTGAGTCTTACTCAAGACAGTTTTATATTATATGAGCTGCGTGTTTGAAGTGATTTTGAGCCGGGATCAATTGACGCAGAATGCTGAGGTTGTGCAAATTTCTATAACGTCATATTATGATGTGTTTATATTAGATTTCTAATTGTCTACTCATCCTAATGGCGTGATGTAAATTACTTAAATGGTCTAACCGCTCTAATGGCACACTTTAGTTTGTTTATACAATATATCAACTTTAAATATGTTAGGTAAATGTCACTCGCTTTATGCCTAAAATGATAGCATCATTTAGTGTTGTACAGCTGTCTGGTCTAGCCAATATGGATCATTATCAGTTGTTACTGATATTAGGTTTGTGAAGCTGATAACAACAGCTTCTGAGAGTGTGATTCTTTTAATTAATGTACTTTAATTACTGTATTACTGTAATTAATGTACTGTATTATTTTTGTAAAGTTTCCCGGTTAAAATGTACTGACATTTAGAAATAAATCTTTTGATTTTATTTGGTTTAATGGCAAGAATCTTGTACCGTTTGCAGTGATAACACACCCCCAAGCTGTCTGACAGCAGCAGCGATAACAGAACCCCAAACTGTCTGACAGCAGCAGCGATAACACACCCCAAGCTGTCTGACAGCAGCAGCGATAACAGAACCCCAAGCTGTCTGACAGCAGCAGCGATAACAGAACCCCAAGCTGTCTGACAGCAGCAGCGATAACACACCCCCAAGCTGTCTGACAGCAGCAGCGATAACAGAACCCCAAGCTGTCTGACAGCAGCAGTGATAACAGAACCCCAAGCTGTCTGACAGCAGCAGAGATAACAGAACCCCAACTGATTGACAGTTTAGCAATAAACTACCAATGAGGAACATATCAGTGTCGAAGGCATAAAATATACGTTTTAAAAACATTTATTTTTCAGTGTTCACAGCTCTCTGTAGCATTATTGCTCGTTAATTGGTGATTAATTATGAAATCAGCTTATTATTCAATCTCTCTCTGTCTCTCTCTGTCTGTCTGTCTGTCTGTCTGTCTGTCTCTCTCTCTCTCTCTCTCTCTCTCTCTCTCTCTCTCTCTCTCTCTCTCTCTCTCTCTCTCTCTCTTTCTCTCTCTCTCTTATGTCATTATTCGTCTATTGTCTGTCGATTTACGCTTCACAATCCCTCCTACACATATACTTCCCAATCATTAAAACCTTTTTTCCCCAGTCAAAGATTAGCATTCCGTCCTCATCTTCGCTATTGTGAAGGAGTTCTGGTATGTTTTCTCCCCCGTCAATCACATTGTTATTAGATCGCCTGCTTGAGTGATTGGGCATTCTCAAAGTTTGTATTGGCCCAGAAGAGCGTTGAGGAGTTTTGATGGTGACATTGTAGCCATGAGCTCTGGTAGTTGTTATCTTAGTTCCCATTGATGTTATAGTTAGGATTGTTGGAAGGTGTTTTATCGTGTGGGGTAGACGGGGAAGGTTGTGTCATGTCGTCACGAATACGAAGGCCAGCACACGAACACTAAGGCAAGAACACGAACACTAAGGTAAGCACACGAACACTAAGGCAAGCACACGAACACTAAGGTAAGCCCACGAACACTAAGGTAAGCCCACGAACACTAAGGTAAGCCCACGAACACTATGGTAAGCCCACGAACACTAAGGCAAGCACACGAACACTAAGGTAAGCCCACGAACACTATGGTAAGCCCACGAACACCTTTAGAGGAGTAAGGTTGAATGGTCGTGGGGGAGGAAGAGAATGTGAGATGCAAGAGTGATGCACAGAGGTGCAGTTGAGATGGGTGAAGGGTAAGAGGTGAGGGAAGAGTGGGGTGAGGGGTGAGGGAAGAGTGGGGTGAGGGAAGAGTGGGGTGAGGGGTGAGGGAAGAGTGGGGTGAGGGGTGAGGGAAGAGTGGGGTGAGAGGTAAGGGAAGAGTGGGGTGAGGGGTGAGGGAAGAGTGGGGTGAGGGGTGAGGGAAGAGTGGGGTGAGGGGTGAGGGAAGAGTGAGGTGAGGGGTGAGGGAAGAGTGGGGTGAGGGGTGAGGGAAGAGTGGGGTGAGGATTGAACCTCCTAGGATCCCAACCCCTCAATCTTTTCCCCAGTTTCTTATTTAATCCATTTTCTCTCGTCTACCTTGATCTTTCTCTCCTATTTCTTCTCGCATGTTCTGTTCCCGCTTACTCTACTTCCATAACCTCCACGTCGTCCTCCTCTTCCTCCTTCCCCTCTTCCTTCTTCTTCCTCCTCCCCAGAAAATGCTCCGTCTAGCAGACAATGACGGGACCGTCTCCCCCGACACCGGTCACCGTCCCAAACCTCAGACACAAACATCATTCTGAGTCTGACTTGACTTCACACACTGAAGATCTCACGTGTTTGTGTGAGCAGTGATGACAATATTGCATCACAAGGTTTGTTTGTTTGTTTGGGTGACGTCTGGAATGGCCCCGTTTGTTTGTTTGGTGTTAAGAATACTTCAACCTAGGGGTTGTTTGGGTGACACTTCTGGGTGATGTAGTCCATCATGCCTTGTACAGACTTTCCACTGAGTTCTGTCTCCCAGGGTATTTCTGTGTATGTGCATGTGTGTGTACTCACCTATTTGTGCTTGCGGGGGTTGAGCTCTGGCTCTTTGGTCCCACCTCTCAACTGTCAATCAACTGGTGTACAGATTCCTGAGCCTATTGGGCTCTATCATATCTACATTTGAAACTGTGTATGGAGTCAGCCTCCACCACATCACTGCCTAATGCATTCCATCTGTTAACTACTCTGACACTGAAAAAGTTCCTTCTAACGTCCCTGTGTGTGTGTGTGTGTGTGTGTGTGTGTGTGTGTGTGTGTGTGTGTGTGTGTGTGTGTGTGTGTGTGTGTGTGTGTGTGTGTGTGTGTGTGTGTGTGTGTGTGTTAGGGTCCGCACGTGACTATTGGTCTAGGACTGCTAACTCCAAGCACTTGGACAGGAGGAGCAGAGAGAGTGTATTTAGGTCACGTCTCGAATTGAACGGTAAATATTTTCGTCAAATCGATGTCTTGACCCTCGCGAACGATAACTGGGAGAGGAGGAGGAGGAAGAGGAGGAGGAGGACTAGGAAGAGACAGAGGAGGAAAGAGAAGGAAACTATCAGGAGAAAGCCTCAAGCCATTACGACTACAGAGCACTGGGAAGGGGTCAGGATAATGAATTGGGATGGGACGGGGGTAGGAATGGTACCCAACCCCGAGTATACACAAGTGCAACTAATGACGTTGGCTACAAGTGCAAACACAACTTATGTATGTTTGTATGTGTATATGTATATAGCACTAGGAAGGATAAGGATTAGGGATGGGACGGAGGGAAGGAATGGTGCCCAACCACTAGGACGGTCGGAACACCGACCTGTATGAAGCGAGACCGTCGCTCTACCGTCCAGCCCAAGTGGTTGGGCAGCAGAGGAGGAGGAGGCGCGACCACTCCCTCTCATCCACTTATAACAAACCATTCCTGAAACTTTCCAGTGAGTGTTTCCACAATATTTTTCTCCACACAACTTCAATCTTATTTCAAGATCATTGTTTGCTAATTTCCTTTCTAAATCTAATCTCCAATTTTAATTCAGTCTTTCATGTTAAACTTGAATATATATTTTTTGAATCCCATTTATTCCCCGTCGTTAAACTCTTTCATTCATTTGAACACCTTAATTAGTTGTTCTGTTTCATTACACCTTCAAGTGAACGTAAAATTAGTTGTATCAATTACAGGGATTATGTAATGCACGAGACTAAGTCATCCTTCTCTGTATGCTCTAAAGAAAACTTATGTAATATTTTTATTGATTTGTAATCATCTTTACCTACCTCACAACCTTGAACATGTCACTTGCTAGTGGATCAGTGTTTGGTCTAATACAGGAGTTCTTCTCACTATGTAATACTTTGCTGCCTTTAAGGAAGCTATCTTTAACTGCTTACTAACGTTCTTGTGTCTCAGAATTACATGTTTTTGTCCAGTTTATTTAACTAATTTAATAACCCACAGTGCAGAATTTATTATAGATACATGACTTCGGCATTACTGAGCTGGTATGTTGTGGAATGCAAAATATTACAGACTTATTATTACATAATAAGAGTTGTATATCTTGAGTTATCGTGAGATGATTTCGGGGCTTTAGAGACCCCGCGGCCCGGTCCTCAACCAGGCCTCCACCCCCAGGAAGCAACCCGTGACGGCTGACTAACACCCAGGTACCTATTTACTGCTAGGTAACAGGGGCATAAGGTGAAAGAAACTCTGCCCATTGTTTCTCGCCGGCGCCTGGGATCGAACCCGGGACCACAGGACCACAAGTCCAGTGTGCTGTCCGCTCGGCCGACCGGCTCCCTATACATACATAATAAGGAGCATATTCATGCCCATACATCCCTTCCACTATACTGTAATACGCATCCTCCTGCTGATGTGTTAATTAACACGAGAATACTTAAGGAATTTCTAGTTTCAGGGACACACATACAACGCCCTCGCGGCTGAGTGAACAGCGCTTGGTGTTCCTAGACCAGGGTTCGATTCCCAGCGAAAACAAATGGGCCGAGTTTCTTTCACCCTAATGCACCTATTCACCTAGCAGTAAACAGGTACCTGGGAGTTAGACAGCTGCCACGGGCTTACAAAAACAGTTTATATACATTAATTTGGAAGGCCACTAAAAGTTGCTTGATTTCTAAATCATTCCTGTTTCTCTGACATCAGAGACATGATTTTTGACGTGCAATTATGAGGATCATTTCAAACATTCTTCCATTGTTTGAGGAGTAGTTTGTTTGTGTCTTCAGTCGTCTCAAGAACACTTCTGTAAGTGTGTTCAAAACTAAAAAAAAGACACGTCAAGATTCATAACATTCTGACCTTTTCAGAAGGAATGAAGTAGAGAGAGAGAGAGAGAGAGAGAGAGAGAGAGAGAGAGAGAGACAGACAGACAGAGAGAGAGAGAGAGAGAGAGGGAGAGACAGAGAAAGAGAGGGCATGAGGGAAGGGGAGAGAGAGAGAGAGAGAAAGACAGACAGACAGACAGACAGAGACAGATACAGAGAGAGCATCAGAGAGAGAGAGAGAGAGAGAGCATCACAGAAGGAAAGAGAGAGACATAGAGAGCATCAGAGGCAGCAAATGGATGTGTAGTGAGCACTGAGTGTCACAGGGATTTACACTAATACCGGATGTTGGGCCACTCGTCAGTCCGGGAACACATTAGCCCAAACTCCCTCTCGTGGCGTGTACCAGCATGGATAGTCCCAGTTTTATCCTGCCCAGATAACGTGTTTATCCTGCCCTACAGGTACCTGGGTTATCCTGCCCAGATACCGTGTTTATCCTGCCCTACACGTACCTGGGTTATCCTGCCCAGATGCCGTGTTTATCCTGCCCTACAGGTACCTGGGTTATCCTGCCCAGATACCGTGTTTATCCTCCCCTACAGGTACCTGGGTTATCCTGCCCAGATACCGTGTTTATCCTCCCCTACACGTACCTGGGTTATCCTTCTCCCCAGTTACTCTGTTTATCCTCTCCATGTAACTAGTTTATCCATCCCTCAATGGATTTATTTTAATTTTCCCTTCGGGTTTAGATTAGTTTATCCTATCCTCCCACAAGTAGTGATTAGTTTATCCATACTCCCAGGAAGTGATTAGTTTATCCTTCCCTCCAAATACTGATTTAGGTAAACAAGACTCATGAACCAAAGTTACCTAACTACCCAAATATGACCTAACTACCCAAAGCAAACTTAACCTTGAACTAATTGCAAGGAAACAGCCCATAACTGCAGATTTCTTCTCAATAGTTCGAATCGCTGCGCACGCCAGAACCGCTAGTAAGATTTTCAAGGAATTTATATTTTGTATTATATGAAATGGTATATTATATAAAATATATTTCCAAAATACCCACGAAATTATACAAATAAACAAACTGGAAAGTTCAAAGGACCAAAATAATATAAAAAGTATTATTAAAAAAATGTCAATTATATTGACAGGACAAATTTTCTTCAGGTTTAAACAACAGGGTAAAACGTATAGAAAACGGGAGAGAGCAGTGTCCCAATTATCCAAGAATTAAATTATTGCAAGGGGGAACAGGGGTCACTGAACCAATTTCCCTATAGCGAAAATTGGCACAACGAATATTTGAGAATTTGTTTTCGAACTGAAGTTGAATTCCAAATCGTAACTAAGGAATATCTTTTTCCAGGACACATTATTTATTCTCTATACTATTCCCAGGTGATATTATCCGGTAACAGGAATACACACACACTCTAACACACACACACACACACGCACACACACACACACTCTCACACACACACACACACACACACACAGTTGATAGGCGGGACCAAAGAGCCACAGCTCAACCCCCGCAAGAACAAATAGGTGACACAATAGGTGACAAATGAATACACACGTGTACTCATTGAGAGAGAGAGAGAGAGAGAGAGAGAGAGAGAGAGAGAGAGAGAGAGAGAGAGAGAGAGAGAGAGAGAGAGAGAGAGAGAGAGAGAGAGAGAGAGACAGAGAGAGAGAGAGAGAGACAGAGAGAGAGAGAGAGAGAGAGAGAGAGAGAGAGAGAGAGAGAGAGAGAGAGAGAGAGAGAGAGAGAGAGAGAGAGAGAGAGAGACAGAGAGAGAGAGAGAGAGAGACAGAGAGAGAGAGAGAGAGAGAGACAGAGAGAGAGAGAGAGAGAGAGAGAGAGAGAGAGAGAGAGAGAGAGAGAGAGAGAGAGAGAGAGAGAGAGAGAGAGAGAGAGAGAGACAGAGAGACAGAGAGACAGAGAGAGAGAGAGAGAGAGAGAGAGAGAGAGAGAGAGAGAGAGAGAGAGAGAGAGAGAGAGAGAGAGAGAGAGAGAGAGAGAGAGAGAGAGCAAGAGACACGACCCGAGGCCTCAACACAGACTCACTACTAAGTTTTTCCTCAACAATTGCGGAAGCATCTAGAAGGTTGCTCATTAACCAAGGTAAAACGGGGGCGAGTGGGCCTTAATAGGCGCTCATTGGTACCTGGGCAGCTCTAATGACCCGCCGGCACAGCTTGTGCACTTAAGTGCTCCTTCATAATTGTCTAACGTTTCTCAGGAGTAGACAACCCTCACTTACACATTAACCCCCCCCCCCTCCCCCACGTGCGCCAGATTAAGGTAGAAGTGTTGTAAATTGTACACACACACACACACAGGGGCCGGTGGCTGAGTGGACAGCACGCTGGACACGTAATACTGTGGTCCGTGGTTCCATTCCCGGTGCCAGCGAGAAACATTGGGCAGTTTGTTTCACCCTGTTACCTAGCAGTAAATAGGTACCTGAGAGTTAGACAGCTGTACCGGGCTGCTTCCTGGGATGTGTGTGTGTGTGGTATGGTAAAAAAATAGTAGTTAGTAAACAGTTGATAGACAGTTGAGAGGCGGGACCAAAGAGCCAAAGCTCAACCCCGCCAGCACAATTAGGGTAGTACGAAGTGGGGGTCCAAGAGCTCGAGCTCGATCCTGCAGGCACAAATAGGCGAGGACACACAAAGGTGAGACCCACTCTTATATATGCATCCCATGCATAGAACCTCCTACCTGAAAAAGGAGAAGGAGAAATTCGAAAAGATTCAGTCATGTAACGAGACTTGTTCCTGAGCTGAAGAGATTGAGCTATGAGGAAATATTGAGATAACTGGCTCTTCCCACACTGGAGGAAAGGAGAGATAGAGGGGACATGATAACAAGGCATAAGGACATAAAAGGGAATTGACCAATTTGACAAAGTAGTACCACTTTGTTCTGAAAGGGGTCATGGATGGAAACTGTGTCAGAGACGTCACAAAGAACTTGTTCAGCGTGAGAGCTGTCAAAAAGTGTAACAGGTTAGATTTAGAAGTCGTTAAAGTTAATTCGATTCAAAATTTTAAAAGTATATATGAAAAAAGGGTGAGAAATGTTTCATTACAGTAGTCTACGAACGTTCGAAAGTTTTCCATGATTTTCCTCCCCCCCGGGGTCCCAAAGAGCTTTCCCACCAGTTTCCCAAAGTCCCCCAATCCCAGTTGTTTGTGTCATGGCTCCCTCACCCTCCCCAAGGATGATTTTTTACCCATTACGGCTTTTGAAATCTTTCTGCAGGTAAGTGCCTCAAGTAATGGTGGCACAGGTAGTGGTGGCACAGGTAGTGGTGGCACAGGTAGTGGTGGCACAGGTAGTGAGAGGACAAGACCACTACCCCTCACACATCCAACACTACAGCAACCATCCCATATCCTCCCCCCTACTTCAGGAATTAATTAAAACAAGATATACAACAAAATCTAATTCAAAAGGCATATCAACAGTGTTCCAGAACCATTAACGACGAACCACACCTAAAATATGATGAAAATTTCTCACTGAAGAGAAATTGTGAGACCACAGGATCACATGTCTAGCGTGCTGTCCGTTCCCGGCCGGCTGTGTGTGTGTGTGTGTGTGTGTGTGTGTGTGTGTGTGTGTGTGTGTGTGTGTGTGTGTGTGTGTGTGTGTGTGTGTGTGTGTGTGTGTGCAAGAGAGGTATATGGGTGGGGGGGGGCAAGGATTAGGATTGGCTGTGAGGAAGTTGAAGGTGAAGGGGCTGGTTTGATAGGGACTGTGAAAGGACAGACCAACCAATACACCATTTGCCTGAGTGAATGCTCTCTTGATTCACAATAACCTTGCTGTGCCGTGAATAGAATCCCGTTCTCTGGCGTCCTTGCCTCAGAGACTTTTAGTGGAAAACTAAACGAATTTAGAGCGTGTCGATGAAAAAAAATACTTAGTGTCGCCCACGAATGACTCGAAATGAAGGTTGTGTTTGCGTCAAGTGACTGACTATATTTCCTTGCGCCTCATGCTTGTGGAAAACGAGGTATTTACGATGTGTCTGAAGAGAATGTAATGAGATTCTGCTATTAGTACGTTTAGGAGAAAATATAAAATCCATTCCACGACAGATTCAGATCTCAGTATACTAGTAAGTATACTTTAGTCGTCAACATTGTCCAGAACTAATGTATACTCTCTGAATATACACTTAGCAGCGTGGTATATCATTCTCGCTGTATATCCCTGAAAAAATTCCTCATAATTTACCAGAAACTGAATACAGATAATTTTCAAAGCAAGAAGGAAATAAAATATATCTATAACATTGCTGTAATAAATCCATTCGGATCACTACAGTAAAAAAAAATTTCATATAAGAATAAAGCAAATGAAATGTAAATAAGAAAATCTTTATCATTTATCATACGTGTTTTAATAGATCAATTGGTACTAGAAAATTAAAATTTTATGTTTTTGTATGCATACAAAACCTTGTGTATACATACAAATTCTTCAGACAAGAGAATTAACGAGAGAGAGGAACCTATATAACAAGAGAGACATAAAAAGAGATTTCGTTAAAACTTAAACTGAGCAAATCAGAAACAATTTCTTTTAGCGGATCTAATCGCCTTATATGAGTTGAACAGCCTGGCAGGAGTAACGATTCGGGATTCGATCAGCGATCATCCAATCTCTCGACAGATGATAATGATTAGGAGAATAGTGAGTATTGATGTTCACTCTCATCAAAGGGGGGGTGGAGATTGAGAGGTGAAGGTGACTGTGAAGGTGAAGGTGACTGTGAAGGTGAAGGTGACTGTGAAGGTGAAGGTGACTGTGAAGGTGACTGTGAAGGTGACTGTGAAGGTGAAGGTGACTGTGAAGGTGAAGGTGACTGTGAAGGTGAAGGTGACTGTGAAGGTGAAGGAGACTGTGAAGGTGAAGGTGACTGTGAAGGGGAAGGTGACTGTGAAGGGGAAGGTGAAGGTGACTGTGAAAGTGAAGGTGACTGTGAAGGTGAAGGTGACTGTGAAGGTGACTGTGAAGGTGAAGTGGAAGGTGACTGTGAAAGTGAAGGTGACTGTGAAGGTGAAGGCGACTGTGAAAGTGAAGGTGACTGTGAAAGTGAAGGTGACTGTGAAGGTGAAGGTGACTGTGAAAGTGAAGGTGAAGGTGACTGTGAGGGTGAAGTGGAAGGTGAAGGTGACTGTGAAGGTGACTGTGAAAGTGAAGGTGACTGTGAAGGTGACTGTGAAAGTGAAGGTGACTGTGAAGGTGACTGTGAAAGTGAAGGTGACTGTGAAAGTGAAGGTGACTGTGAAAGTGAAGGTGACTGTGAAGGTGACTGTTCAGCAGTTGATTTTTTTAACAATAATAATTATTATAATTATTAATAATAATTATAATAATAATTTTAATAATAATAATTTTGCATACACTAAAATAATTAGTGACAATAGTGACAATAATTTTAATAACACTAACTGAAAATAAAAATAAACAAGATGGGATTTTCAGTACCAAGGACGACCTTGATAGTTGAGGACGACCTTGCTAGTTGAGGACGACCTTGTTAGTTGAGGACGACCTTGCTAGTTGAGGACGACCTTGTTAGTTGAGGACGACCTTGCTACTTGAGGACGACCTTGCTAGTTGAGGACGACCTTGCTAGTTGAGGACGACCTTGCTAGTTGAGGACGACCTTGCTAGTTGAGGACGACCTTGTTAGTTGAGGACGACCTTCCTAGTTGAGGACGACCTTGCTAGTTGAGGACGACCTTGCTAGTTGAGGATGACCTTGTTAGTTGAGGACGACCTTGCTAGTTGAGGACGACCTTGTTAGTTGAGGACGACCTTGTTAGTTGAGGACGACCTTGCTAGTTGAGGACGACCTTGCTAGTTGAGGACGACCTTGTTAGTTGAGGACGACCTTGTTAGTTGAGGACGACCTTGCTAGTTGAGGACGACCTTGCTAGTTGAGGACGACCTTGCTAGTTGAGGACGACCTTGTTAGTTGAGGACGACCTTGCTAGTTGAGGACGACGTTGCTAGTTAAAGACGACCTTACTAGTTGAGTCGTTTCAACTGGACGGTTCTAAGTGACCCATTTAGAGACGGAGATGAAGGATGCTGATTAAACCACTTCAAGGTCTTCAAATCTCTCGACCACTTACGCCAAAGAAACGTCGTAGTGTTTAGGCTATGTAATCTATGTACGTTTCTTGGAAGTGGTTTGAGTACTCGACGTGATGTGCTGGCCACGTCGACCCAACCAACCTCTGCCTCTCAAGCTTTTATGAATTTCTTTTATATATATATAAATATATATATATATATATATATATATATATATATATATATATATATATATATATATATATATATATATATATATATATATATATATATATATACATATGCGGAAAAACCACAAAGAAATGGGAAGAGAGATGAACGTTTCGGCCTGTTAAAGCCGTTGTCAACACCAGACTGACTAGAAAAAGCAGGAGAAAGTAGTCAGTCTCGTGTTGACACCGGCTTTAACAGGCCGAAACGTTCATCTCTCTTCCCATTTTTGTGGTTTTTCCGCATACAAATGATCAGTGTTTAGTGATCGTCAATTGCATATATATATATATATATATATATATATATATATATATATATATATATATATATATATATATATATATATATATATATATATATATATATACATTTGTAACATGTTTACATTTATTTTTTGTGTGTTGAGTTGTCAACCACATCTTCATCTAATGCACTATAACTAATCTGCAACTTTTACAGTGTATTTCTCTCTGAAATCTCTTTGATTTATGTGTCTCTAGTTTTCGTCTATGCCCCATAGCTCTGGTATTCCTTGCTTTCAATATTACTTCCTTCTGCACTAATCTATTTCATTAGAATCCTATACGTCGTAAGCATGTCCCCCTATACTTTCTCTCATGTGTGCTGAGGTCAACTTCCCTCAGTTTTGCCTCGAAACTCGGTTCTATTGGCTTTGGAACGAACATTATTGAATATCCTTGGGCTCAGATAGACTATATATACCAATGGTTTATTTTTCTATATTTCTCGATATTAAGACGTTGTCCATAATGTGTCATGTTATTCCATATAAGTTTCTGTCATTATATTTAGAGAGAAACTCCGTAGGAGCCGTGAAAAGGATTCGAACCTATGTGGTGGGTGTTCCTACGCACTGAGGGAAAGTGATGAGGTTCGAACCCTGATCACGGCTCCTACGAATTTTTCCATTGACACATCACGTTAGTGTGATTACTCTCTGTGTAATCACACAGAGTTATATTTAGTGTTATATATCTCTGTTCATCTGTTATCATCTCTGTTAATCACTCTCTGTTATATTTAGTGTTATATCTACACTCAGATCCATCTGTTTCTGATTACGGACTCGATCTCCCCTTTACTGTGTACTGCCCTTCAGGGCCTCTCACTCCTGCTCATTGTTCTCATTATACTTGGCAGGTAAAGGTTCAGGAGCTGTTTCTCCAACATCACTCGAGTGAGTCACTTTACAGGGCATCAAAGTCTTCTGTTTGCTTGTCAATACTTTTGTGTTGGCAGCCATTGATGTGAAGGAGCCGGTTGTGTGCTTGTTTGGGCCTTGTATGTTGTTTGGATCGTTGTGTGTTCGTTCGATCAATGTGTGTTTGGCCGATTCTTGTGTGTTTGTTCGATCAGTAATGAGTGTGATTGTGTGAGTGTGATACTGTACTGAACAATTAGCAAGAGTGCTACGAATAATACAAATTGTGTTCATTGGAACACAATTTGTGTAGCAAATGTTAAAAACTAAACTTATTATTGAGACCAATTTTAACATATATTGTTAACAATTAACACAACAAAGGTTTGTCTTTTAAATGCATTATTTCAATAGCTAAAATAACTCTTGAAATGCCTCCAAAGAGAAGTTTCTTTGGTTGCTTGTTGAGCAACTCTTGTGTAGCTCTTGAACCCTCGCCATTAGGATGGAAATGCTTCCCATGACTCAGATGACCATAAAGACACTTTTGAACCAAGTGAGTGAAGAGTGTACGGTGTCTTTGCCTCTCCTCTGAAGACCAGGTCTGAAAAGCAGCGCTTCAGAGGGGCGGGAAGCAGCCAAAGAAATTATTTCCTGAATGATGCCAGACTTACTTTTGCAATGAGACACGAATTGAAGGTCAAGGAGACTATGATGACAAGAAATGGTTCCATATATATATGTTCTCTCTCTCTCTCTCTCTCTCTCTCTCTCTCTCTCTCTCTCTCTCTCTCTCTCTCTCTCTCTCTCTCTCTCTCTCTCTCTCTCTCTCTCTCTCTCTCTCTCTCTCTCTCTCTCTCTCTCTCTCTCTCTCTCTCTCTCTCTCTCTCTCTCTCTTTCTCTCTCTCTCTTTTTCTCTCTGTCTCTCTCTTTCTCTCTCTCTCATTTCTCTGTCTCTGTCTGTCTGTCTGTCTGTCTGTCTCTCTCTCTCTCTCTCTCTCTCTCTCTCTCTCTCTCTCTCTCTCTCTCTCTCTCTCTCTCTCTCTCTCTCTCTCTTACAATATTAAAACAGTTTTCCATTTATTCAGAGTTATTAGTTACTTTACAAACTATTTTTTTGAACTACATTAAAAAGTGGAGGAAAAAACTTTTTTTTCAATTAGAGGATTTTTTTAGTACGAATAATTCTCAAAAGTCAAGTTGCATATGTAGGCTAATGCTTTGTGAGTATTATTCAGAGTGAGCATTGGTATGCTGCCTCAGTGGTGGTAGTGAAGGTGGTGGGAGTTGTTGTTGTTGTTGTTGTTGTTGTAATGATGGTGGAAATATTGGTGGTTGTGGTAATGGTGGTAGCGGAAGTCCAAATAGTGAAGGTGCTAACAGTGGAAGGTATAATGACACCTGAGGCCTTGGTGGTGATAGTGGTTGTGGTAATGGTGGTAGGGAAGGTGCTGATAATGGTTGTAGTCATATTAGTGGCACTGTGACAATGGTGGTGGTGGTAGTGGTGGTAATATGAGTAGTGTTGGTGGTAGTAGCGAAGATGGTAGTTGTTGGTGTGGTGGTAGTAGTGGTGGTTATGTGGTAGTGACATCAACCACCACCACCAGTCTCACTCATTGCCCCTCCCCCCCCCTCTCCCCCTCACAGACAATGCCCCAACAGTTTACCCTCTCACTCCCCCCCCCTCCCTCCCTCCTGCTCTCACCCCTCTCCCAACCCCTTCCACAACTCCCCCCTCCCATCCCCCCCTCTCCCAGTTGCACCATCCCACTGGCAGCCACATTTCCTTGCAACATCCATAAGAGCTTCCCAAAAAAACTTTACCCACATTTTAGTTCAACTCTCTTAACTTGTTCCTCAAGAGTGATTCCGGCCGGAACTTGCAGTATTATAGTGTTTTGCATTGCACACTGCAACATGATTTCCTGCAGTTTTAGCGCTGGAAAATATATTAGAGTTTCTCTTGCTGTTTTCATACTAGGACGAAGCTAAAACACTTGAATTTTGACGTAATAAATAAAAGTAGTATTTTAAATTCATAAATAATAAATGTGAAATAAAATAAATAAATGTGAAATAATAATAAATAAATGTGAAATAAAATTCATATTTTAGGTATTTGTTTACTAGAAACAAAATATATTTAAGACACTAAAATCTGCTCCAGATTTAAATGAAGCTTAAAACTAAAAATAAAATGTGTGAAATATAACTTTCATTTAAAAAAAAAATTTCTTTACTAAAGCGAAGCTTATAACTACAGTTTTAATACAATATGGCGAGAGTAACACAATATTCCTACTTGAAAATTCTTATTTTGAAATATATGGGGGAAAATGTGGAAAATTTTAACTCTCAGTTGGATTTTCAACGTTGAATAAGATCTCAGTGTGGGTGAAAAAATCCTCAAAATTTAGTTGATACATCAAAATGTGAATTAAACTCACTACAAGATAACTGTGATATTAATACGTTTCTGAAAACCAATAATATTATTTATATATTTCAACGACTCTCGTCAATATGTTTGCAATTTTTACAATAATATGCAATATTTAAACCTAGAATAATTCTATTGTCGGGAGAGTAGATTTGTATCCTCAAGATCACATCCTAAATCCTTATCCTGACTCCTTCCAAGTGATATATAGTCGTAATGGCTTAGCGCTTTTCCCCTGATAATTTCCTCCCTCCCTCTAGATAATACTAGTGCCCTCTGGTTGATGTTACTGGTACTAATGCTACCTGCTTGATACCTGGTTGATGGGGTTCTGGGAGTTCTTCTACTCCCCAATCCCGGCCCGAGGCCAGGCTTGACTTGTGAGAGTTTGGTCCACCAGGCTGTTTCTTGGAGCGGCCCGCAGGCCCACATACCCACCACAGCCCGGCTGATCCGGAACTTCTCTTAGAAAATAGTCCAGTTTTCTCTTGAAGATGTCCACGGTTGTTCCGGCAATATTTCTTATAGTCGCTGGGAGGACGTTGAACAACCGCGGACCTCTGATGTTTATACAGTGCTCTCTGATTGTGCCTATGGCACCTCTGCTCTTTACTGGACCTCTGATGTTTATATAGTGTTCTCTGATTGTGCCTATGACACCTCTGCTCTTCACTGGACCTCTGATGTTTATTCAGTGTTCTCTGATTGTGCCTATGGCACCTCTGCTCTTCACTGGTTCAATCTTGCATTTTCTTCCATATCGTTCACTCCAGTATGTTGTTACTTGCTTGTGACTCCCTCTTGTGGAATACCGCTTCTTGTTTATCTTCTTTCTTCAATATTGGTAAAACGTTTTCCACTCTATTGGGGTTACCCTGAGTCTGGTGAAGCTGTCTCGAGCACTGTCTGGGGTCTGTTGAAGCTGTGTCGAGCACTGTCTGGGGTCTGTTGAAGCTGTCTCGAGTACTGTCTGGGTCTGCTGAAGCTGTGTCGAGCACTGTCTGGGGTCTGGTGAAGCTGTGTCGAGTACCCCCTTGTCTGCTGAAGCTGTGTCGAGCACTGTCTGGGGTCTGGTGAAGCTGTGTCGAGCACTGACTGGGTCTGATGAAGCTGTGTCGAGCACTGACTGGGTCTGATGAAGCTGTGTCGAGCACTGTCTGGGGTCTGCTGAAGCTGTGTCGAGCACTGTCTGGGTCTGCTGAAGCTGTGTCGAGCACTGCCTGGGTCTGCTGAAGCTGTGTCTAGCACTGTCTGGGGTCTGCTTCCGCAGCCTCAGGAGCTATGGGAAAGATTAAAGTATATCCACAAAGATTTATCTCCCCCAGTTCCTACACTTACTTCCCCACCTCCTCCGTTGGAACATTTATATTTGTAAATCTATTGGATAGTTGTGCAGTCATCCCTGTTCTTTGTGGCACGTCTGGTATTTTTGGTTATAAATTCCTGAAATGTTTCGTTAGTCTGTCACACACTTCCTAATCATTTTCTGTGTGACCTCCGGTCTTTTGTTCAGCCTCGACACGATTATTCACCGTTGTCTTCCTTATGGTACAGCTGAACAGCTGTTTTGTCCCTTATTTGTTCCATCAATGTTTTGTTATTTTGCTAAGTTTCTCTGATGTGAATGTGTGTGTTTATTCCTCTAGTTGTGCTTGCGGGGGTTGAGCTCTGGCTCTTTGGTCCCGCCTCTCAACCGTCAATTAACTGGTGTACAGGTTCCTGAGCCTACTGGGCTCTATCATATCTATATTTGAAATTGTGTATGGAGTCAGCCTCCACCACATCACTGCCTAATGCATTCCACCTGTTAACTACTTTGACACTGAAAAAGTTCTTTCTAACGTCCATGTGGCTCATTAAGGAACTCAGTTTCCACCTATCTCCCCTTGTTAAAAAGTTTATCCTTATCTACCCTGTCAATTCCTGTGAGAATTTTGTAGGTAGTGATCATGTCTCCCGTCACTCTTCTGTCTACCAGTGTCGTGAAGTGCATTTCCCTCAGCCTTTCCTCGTAACTCATGCCTCTTAGTTCTGGGACTAGCCTAGTGGCATACCTCTGAACTTTTTCCAGCTTCGTCTTGTGCTATACAAGGTACGGGCTCCATGCTGGGGCCGCATACTCCAGGACTGATTTAGGATTGGCTCTAGGATTATCATGTGTGTGCGTGTGTGCGCGCGCTCGTGCGTGCGTGTCCCAGTGCTACTCTCACTGCAGGTTCTCAACACACTTCACCAGAGAACGTCGGCGCGTTATTATTCACGGAGATTGAATATTAAACTTCGTACCATAACAGTTCTTGACACTGCCCTGCATTGGGAAAATATATATATATATATATATATATATATATATATATATATATATATATATATATATATATATATATATATATATATATATATATATATATATATATTGCAGCCAGCTATATTACATTTGTTGATAGTGACAAAGGAGAGGACGCCAGGAGGACCCATTTTCCATAATTGAAAGTGGTCCTTTGAGAAAGAAATCCAATATCCTCAGAGGCGACGGAGAGTGAAGGTGATTTACCTATGTAAGGGAGGGTAAGGGAGGGAGGAAAAGTGAGGGAAGAAGGGAGGGAAGAAGGGAGGGAGGAAGAGAGAACAGGGGGGATAGAAGGCAAAGATGGAACAGGTAGGGGGAAGAGTGGGTCAGTAAAAAATGGATAGGAGATGTGAGGAAGGAATAGGAGACGTTTTTTTTATCACCTCAGCTCTCTGAGTGATGAATGTCACATTAATAGCTGTGTCTTGACACAATCCCACACAATCTCACATAATCCCACATAATCCCACACAATCCCACACAATCTCACACAATCTCACACAATCCTACACAATCCCACACAATCTTACACAATCCCACACAATCCCACACAATCTAACACAATCCCACACAATCTCACACAATCCCACACAATCTCACACAATCCCACATAATCCCACACAATCCCACATAATCCCACACAATTTCACAATCTCCTCTAGCACAACCAGCATAAAATCTGATTTATGATGTCAACAAATGCATTAATTGTAGAGAGAATACAGACATATTAATATATACTTTCTCCCATTAATTAGAGGCAAAAATGACGAGGGGTTAGAGAGAGAGAGAGAGAGAGAGAGAGAGAGAGAGAGAGAGAGAGAGAGAGAGAGAGAGAGAGAGAGAGAGAGAGAGAGAGAGAGAGAGAGAGAGAGAGAATGATAAACACGTGAGAAGCAGTAAGGGAAGGAGGATGAGTCAGCAAAATTCTGTACCTTCAAAAGTATCGTTTCTGGATAATAGTTTTCTCTGTCGCTCTTTTATGAGGTATGTTTGTGTGTGTTTGTCAGGTTGAGCTTCGCCTCCCGGCCCGCTTCAATTATCGATAGATTGACGATTCCAAAAATCTTGAGACAGTCGGTGCTGTGTTTGACGGTAACCAGCGTAGTTAGTGGTAGTTATCCTCGATTAAAAGACCTTAAACTGTCGTTTAACCGTATAATGTAATAAGCAGTATTTATTGTGGTTAACAAGGAGAGTGTAAATGTATTTGTCGTCAGCAAGTGAACAAGAGCGAGATGTTCTTAAAGCACTCCAAGGAGAATTGTTAATTTATTTGGTAATTGTTCTAGTTCGTTGCATCAGCGTTAATTCTTGGTGTAAAGTTTCTCTCTGTGTTTCTTCTCTGTTTTATTTTTTTCTCTGATGAATGGATTTGTCTATTGTATGTGTTTTATTTATGTTATGTTTCATTTCTTTATTGCATGATTATTATTTCTCTATTGTATGTGTTTTAATTCTCTGTTTAAGTGTTTTATTTCCGTGTTTTATGTGTATTATTTATTTGTCATATGTGCCTTATTTAATTGGTGTATGTGTTCAATCCCCGACCGTCCAAGTGGTTGGACACCATTCCTTTCCCCCGTCCCATCCCAAATCCTTATCCAAACCCCTTCTAAGTGCTATATAGTCGTAGTGACCTGGCGCTTTCCCCTGATCGCTGCGTTTCTCTTGCTGTTATAGAGTCCCTTGTAGACCTGGAGTCGAGGAGGGTGACGCAGCATCTCTGTCTAACAGGTAAAATCTGATCACCTGCATTCTGGAGAGCAATTATTAATTAAGGCTTCTGATTGAATAGATTGACACGTGGCTTTGTCGATAAGTTTTGTCGCTCCGGGAGTGATAATTGCTGGTGGGATTTATAGGGATTATTCCTAAGATTATGCGGATTATCTTGTATAACTGTTAAGTAAATAAACCTGGATTACAATGTCCAAGGGTCAGGTTGTTACTCAGGGTTGGAGTATAACTTAATTGCCTGGGATTAAGTGGAATTTAATACCCTGATTTTGAGAACAATATTTGACTCAGAGGAACCAGTCAATGCCCCGGGGGAGGGGGGGGGTCGAGTGGAAGTCAATGTTATGGGGTCGAGTGGAAGTGAAGGCCTAGAGGTCGAGTGTACGTCAAAATGTAAGGATTGAGTGCAAGTCAAAAGGGTCAAAGTGAAATACGAAAAATGCACTTAAAATACACACTTATTTATCGTATTTCGAAAAAATGCTCCGTGTTACTTATTAATTTCATCAGAAAATAAATTGGATTATATGGCTTAGTGGGTGAAATACTTAACCTCTATTTCAAAGTCCTGGGTTCGACCCCCAAGTTTACCTGTTTACATATTCAATAATGTTTGTTTCATTCTCTATTCGACCACATACTACGGGCTCACCATAGCCCGTGCTGCTTGCAACTTTGTTCCAGGTAGCGAATCTTTAACAACAACAAACAATCTATTCGACCTTAACAAGTTACTCGTGGTAAATATTATTTAACGATGAGCAACGCAGTACATGAAGCATATTAACTTTGCCTTACTACGTTGTGTAAGGAATATATATATATTAGTCAACTTATATGTACACAAGACGTGACACAAACATGAGCTAAACGTAAGGAAACCATATGTGCTACACACACACACACACACACACACACACACACACACACACACACACACACACACACACACACACACACACACACACACACTCTCACTTCCCTCTAAACCATCCACAACTTAAGTAACCTTTCTTTTGAAACTCTTAGCGATGCTCAGATTGAATTTTTGAATCTTGGTATAAACTACCATCTTTACCCAAGGTAAAGCTGTGAGGAAAGTTGAATTACCCATCGTATATGAGGAGTTACCTACGACAGGAAGGTAAGAGGGACTCAACCATCACCTTTGAGAACGCCTGCAATCCGTAAGGACTCAAATGAGACACAGTTACATACAAGGTCTTCCCACGCCCCCATTAAAGCTAAGGTCGATAATGTGTAATAAGAGTACTGCAATTGTACCATAATAGTGCTTAATAGTGCGGAAAGAGAGACAGTGTCCCGGGCACTGCAGGATACCCCCTTCTGTCTATGAAAGAGATTGAGACAGATTAGTGTCGTCTGACGTAACTTTACCTGGTGATTTGGTGATTTCATGGAGTCTGATAGACTGATTGGGCTGCTATATATCCTTAAAGACGAACCGGTGAACCTTCTTCACAAAGTCAGAGTAAGTGAAATGTGCAACCAAACATCCGTAGAGTTTATACTTTATCTATATATTAAAGTGTCCAGCTATCACCATGTGTAACGAATGTTCACGTGACAGATCTGTGCTATCGGCACATCCTTTTAATTACAGTGATGTAGATAGCGTGTAGTGAAGACAGTTACAGTGATAGGGGGAAAGTATGTGTGGGTGGAGATGTGAGGGAGGGTGTGTCTGTAATTAGAGATGGGAATGGTGTGAAGATGTGCACAGTGATGAAGATAGTGTGATAGGAAAATAGAGTGAT
>NC_091180.1:18406980-18419480 GCF_040958095.1 Procambarus clarkii | reverse complement strand
CATTGCAGGCTACAGGATGGGATAACATGCAACAGGATGGGATAACAAGCAACAGAATGGGATAACAGACAACAGGATGGGATAACAGGCTACAGGTTGGGATAAAAGGTTAGGATAACAGGCAACAGGATGGGATAACAAGCTACAGGATGGGATAACAGACAACAGGAGATAAAATTACCTTTGACAGAAGAGCAGGATGCTGGGACAGGAAGAGCAGGATGCTGGGACAGGAAGAGCAGGATGCTGGTGTTAGGATAAACACTGTTAGTGGGGATAGGGAAGGTTAATGTCTTCTGGGATAGGGAGGACAGGTGAGATGGAAGGATAATAACCAAGATGGCATAACCAAGACATAACCAAACAGGAATAAGACCATCAATAAAACAAGAAACTGAGGCTAATCTCCCTTTAGTAAACTGATTCAATAAATCATACGACCAGGTTACTAATAATGGTTACTACGCTCTAATAAAGGTTACTGTTCACTAATAAAGGTTCGTGAGCACTAATACATGTTACTACACACTAATAAAGGTTACTGTTCACTAATAATGGTTCGTGAGCACTAATACATGTTACTACACACTAATAAAGGTTACTGTTCACTAATAAAGGTTCGTGAGCACTAATACATGTTACTACACACTAATAAAGGTTACTGTTCACTAATAATGGTTCGTGAGCACTAATACATGTTACTACACACTAATAAAGGTTACTGTTCACTAATAAAGGTTCGTGAGCACTAATACATGTTACTACACACTAATAAAGGTCACTGTTCACTAATAAAGGTTCGTGAGCACTGATACATGTTACTACGCTCTAATAAAGGTTACTGTTCACTAATAAAGGTTCGTGAGCACTAATACATGTTACTACGCTCTAATAAAGTTCACTGTTCACTAATAAAGGTTCGTGAGCACTAATACATGTTACTACACACTAATAAAGGTTACTGTTCACTAATAAAGGTTCGTGAGCACTAATACATGTTACTACACACTAATAAAGGTTACTGTTCACTAATAAAGGTTCGTGAGCACTAATACATGTTACTACGCTCTAATAAAGTTCACTGTTCACTAATAAAGGTTCGTGAGCACTAATACATGTTACTACACACTAATAAAGGTTACTGTTCACTAATAAAGGTTCGTGAGCACTAATACATGTTACTACACACTAATAAAGGTTACTGTTCACTAATAAAGGTTCGTGAGCACTAATACATGTTACTACGCTCTAATAAAGGTTACTGTTCACTAATAAAGGTTCGTGAGCACTAATACATGTTACTACGCTCTAATAAAGGTTACTGTTCACTAATAAAGGTTCGTGAGCACTAATACATGTTACTACACACTAATAAAGGTTACTGTTCACTAATAAAGAAGGGTTGAAAATTTATAATAAAACTGAGTAATGTTTCTAGCCATAAACTATCGTCAAATTTGTGAAATGTTAACTGTTGAAAAATAACTAAAGAGTGTTATAGAAAATTTAATTCAAGATTACTACAAAAACAGAGATACATTACAGATACATAACTTGGTACTACAAAGGATACATAACTTGGTACTGCATAAGATACATAACTTGGTACTACAAAGGATACATAACTTGGTACTGCATAAGATACATAACTTGGTACTACAAAGGATACATAACTTGCCAATACATAAGATACATAACTTGGTACTACAAAGGATACATAACTTGGTTCTGCATAAGATACATAACTTGGTACTACAAAGGATACATAACTTGGTTCTGCATAAGATACATAACTTGGTACTACAAAGGATACATAACTTGCCAATACATAAGATACATAACTTGGTACTACAAAGGATACATAACTTGGTTCTGCATAAGATACATAACTTGGTATTACAAAGGATACATAACTTGCCAATACATAAGATACATAACTTGGTACTACAAAGGATACATAACTTGGTTCTGCATAAGATACATAACTTGGTATTACAAAGGATACATAACTTGCTAATACATAAGACTGTTACTCATTCTAGTATCACACTGTTACTCACCCCATCATCACTGTTACTCACACCATCATCACGATTACTCATCCCATCATCACGGTTACTCACCCCATCATCACGGTTACTCATCCCATCATCTCCATCTTCCTTCCCTCACTTCCATCAGTGTTCTCAAGCATCTCTCTAATAATATTCATCTACCACCTAGCCTCTCTACCATCTTACCTCTCTACCATCTAGCCTCTCTACCATCTAGCCTCTCTACCATCTAGCCTCTCTACCATCTTGCCTCTCTACCATCCAGCCTCTCTACCATCTTGCCTCTCTACCATCTTGCCTCTCTACCATCTTGCCTCTCTACCATCTAGCCTCTCTACCATCTTGCCTCTCTACCATCTTGCCTCTCTACCATCTTGCCTCTCTACCATCTTGCCTCTCTACCATCTTGCCTCTCTACCATCTTGCCTCTCTACCATCTTGCCTCTCTACCATCTTGCCTCTCTACCATCTTGACTCTCTACCATCTTACCTCTCTACCATCTTGACTCTCTACCATCTTGCCTCTCTACCATCTTGCCTCTCTACCATCTTGCCTCTCTACCATCTTGCCTCTCTACCATCTTACCTCTCTACCATCTTGCCTCTCTACCATCTTGACTCTCTACCATCTTGCCTCTCTACCATCTAGCCTCTCTACCATCTTGACTCTCTACCATCTTGCCTCTCTACCATCTTGACTCTCTACCATCTTGACTCTCTACCATCTTGCCTCTCTACCATCTTGCCTCTCTACCATCTTACCTCTCTACCATCTTGCCTCTCTACCATCTTGCCTCTCTACCATCTTGACTCTCTACCATCTTGCCTCTCTACCATCTTGACTCTCTACCATCTTGACTCTCTACCATCTTGCCTCTCTACCATCTAGCCTCTCTACCATCTTGACTCTCTACCATCTTGCCTCTCTACCATCTAGCCTCTCTACCATCTTGACTCTCTACCATCTTGCCTCTCTACCATCTTGACTCTCTACCATCTTGACTCTCTACCATCTTGCCTCTCTACCATCTAGCCTCTCTACCATCTTGACTCTCTACCATCTTGCCTCTCTACCATCTTGACTCTCTACCATCTTGACTCTCTACCATCTTGCCTCTCTACCATCTAGCCTCTCTACCATCTTGACTCTCTACCATCTTGCCTCTCTACCATCTTGACTCTCTACCATCTTGACTCTCTACCATCTTGCCTCTCTACCATCTTGCCTCTCTACCATCTTACCTCTCTACCATCTTGCCTCTCTACCATCTTGACTCTCTACCATCTAGCCTCTCTACCATCTTGACTCTCTACCATCTAGCCTCTCTACCATCTTGACTCTCTACCATCTTGACTCTCTACCATCTTGACTCTCTACCATCTTGCCTCTCTACCATCTAGCCTCTCTACCATCTTGACTCTCTACCATCTAGCCTCTCTACCATCTAGCCTCTCTACCATCTTGACTCTCTACCATCTAGCCTCTCTACCATCTTGACTCTCTACCATCTAGCCTCTCTACCATCTTGCCTCTCTACCATCTTGCCTCTCTACCATCTTGCCACTCTACCATCTAGCCTCTCTACCATCTAGCCTCTCTACCATCTTGCCTCTCTACCATCTTGCCTCTCTACCATCTTGCCACTCTACCATCTAGCCTCTCTACCATCTTGCCTCTCTACCATCTAGCCTCTCTACCATCTTGCTGGAGATCTTCCCTACCTCACATCTCGTTATCAGTAGTAAGCGAAGGAAGGACTGACTTACTTCAAAGGGAAGAGAAGTGAAAAATTCTGTTTGGAATACTAATTGTGTGTTTTTATTCTAGGTTGTCGGTGGCTTGCTGGCCCTCGACCCCACACACACACACACACACACACACACACACACACACACACACACACACACACACACACACACACACACACACACACACACACACATACACACGTTCAATCCCCCGACACTCTTATAAGACTCAACTAAGACTTGAATATTATTAACTTGTTACGAGGTGATAACTAACATGGATGAAGAGTTAACTTAAGCATTTTCTCTTCTTCAGGCTCCAGTGACGCCAGAGAGAGAGAGAGAGAGAGAGAGAGAGAGAGAGAGAGAGAGAGAGAGAGAGAGAGAGAGAGAGAGAGAGAGAGAGAGAGAGAGAGAGAGAGAGAGACAGAGAGAGAGAGACAGAGAGAGAGCAACAGACACGCTGGCCCTCTAACAGGACAAACGAGTGACAGACAGACCAACTACAAACAAATCCCCAAATGCCGTGATGAGGCCACTGAAGGTATTGAAATAAAACCGAAGAGATAGAACAACCTGTTGACGGAGCAACCTGAAATAGTGTAAAAACTCCGCAGTTTGTGTCTCGGAGAGGCTGCAGGATCCGTGTGAGGGGCAGCAGCACTCCCGGTTACAATTCTTTTCACCATGTCGTGGCGCAATGGACTAAGGCGCGTCTGGGATTATCTCGGACGTAGGTTCGAACCCGAGAGATACACCGAGATAGCCACGAGGAAAGAACATTTGGACAGTAAGAAAAATTTAACATGACAACAGATTTCACATAAATATTGGTTATGTGTGAAGGATATACAGGTTTCTAAGGGTTATCTTGAGGTTATCTTGAGATGATTTCAGGGCTTTAGTGTCCCCACGGCCCGGTCCTCGACCAGGCCTCCACCCCCAGGAAGCAGCCCGTGACAGCTGACTAACACCCAGGTACCTATTTTACTGCTAGGTAACAGGGGCATAGGGTGAAAGAAACTCTGCCCATTGTTTCTCGCCGGCGCCTGGGATCGAACCCAGGACCACAGGACTACCAGGGTTACATAATATTTTACATAGGTAAAGAAGTAGTTACTGGTAAATCATTTACATGTTGTAAATAACAAAACTTAACGGGGACGCAGGGAATGTTGATAAGTTAACTGTAAAACAGCAATAACCGAAATTAATATTCTGAACATGTTTAGTAAATGACAGCAGTTTTGGGACGAGGATGTTTCAATCGAACCCTTGTCTTCAGACGACGAGTCTAAGGCGATGGAGTCGTTAGTGTCTGATCTCAGGTTCGACTCCCACCTCCACAAGTGCACTTTTTTTGCTCACTAATTAAGCAAGCATCAATGGAGAGGCTGATTAGAGCACTATTTCTGCATCAATTATAAGTGGAATATACCCACGGTGAAAATAACAGTCAATGAGAGTAATAACATTGTGAGGGGGGACTCACAAATCAGTCAAGGATGTTTGTAAAGCATTTGTGAGTCTGGGAGAAGCGTTTGGGCTGCCTTGTGAGACTTAGAAGCGATGGAAATGTGTTGAGTATATTCTTGAACACTAATTAGATAACCAAGCCATTCAGGTTGTCAATAGCTCACTCACCAACCACCAAGTATACCTTAGTCCTAAAAGTTGTTCACGAATAAAATAAACTCCTTCTGTACACACTGAAAAGCTGGGTACACCTTGTAGTGTATATACACTTAGAAGCTAAGTATACCTCGTCGTGTATATACACAAAGAAGCTAGATACACTTCGAAGTGTGTATACCACATATTTTCAAGTATATCTGGACGACTGGGAATAATTTCATAAAAATATGAATGTTGTTCAATAAGTGATATTATTAACTTTGTTAATAAACATTAATAATAAAAACAATAGATAACTGTTAGTAAAATAATCGGATAAAGTAAATATGATAAGAATAATATTGCAAATATTTATCATCGTGTGACACACTACAGGACATGTGACACTGTATGACACATGACATTGTATGCCATGTGACACACACATACTACATGACACACACTGTATGACACATGTCTGAAGGGTTCAGACATGTGTCATAGGTCCAGGTGTTCAGAACATTCCATATTTTAGTTGGAAACTTTAAGCCTGTAAAAGAAATATGTTATGGAAGAACTTATGCTCTCCTGAAAATTATGAAGTTCTTTTAAAGCTTAAATAAAGTTATATTCTTTACCTGCGCGAGGCGATATGAAGCTGTTAGCGAGAATGTTACATTCTTAACACACATGAAGTACATTGAGAGAGAGAGAGAGAGAGAGAGAGAGAGAGAGAGAGAGAGAGAGAGAGAGAGAGAGAGAGAGAGAGAGAGAGAGAGAGAGAGAGAGAGAGAGAGCTGTCGAATGTCATCCCCACCTTTCCAAAACTGACTTTCCCAATACTCATTCCTTCAATATTCACATATATCACTCTTGCGAATCCCACGTCCACTCCTCCAACACTCCCTCCTCCAAGAGTCAATCCTCCAAGATCAATGCCATCATGTCAACTCCAACACTGGATCCCACACCTATCACTCCACCACAGGTAAAGGAGCCAGGGACTCTACAGGACCTAACCGGACTCTACAAACCCTACAGCCAGACTTCAAGCACCAACACGAGGCAAAAACATTCCAAATCTCACTCTATAATTCCTCCTAATTCCCCAAAGCGGCACAACAGCCGTCAGCCAATAATTCCGCAAATGCTTCCATTTGTTGGGAAAATGCAGGAATAACTTTTTGCGCCGCATGATAACACAAGATATCTTGTTTGTGGTGGGAATACCAGCCACTCTTGGTACCCGGGGAGGTGGAGAGGTACCCACACCCGCCAGCCCTCCTGGGGCATGGTGGGTACAGTTCTTCATCCTTCAACATACTGAGCTTACATGTGTCAAGGAAAGGGAGCTATGAGGAGAAAGATTGATTGATTGATTAAGCCACCCAAAAGGTGGCACGAGCATGAATAGCCCGTAAGTGGTGGCCCTTTTGAGCCATTACCAGTATCAGTAGATGATACTGGAGATCTGTGGAGGTGCGACTGCACCCTGCGTGACGGGAGATGTCTCCCGTGAGGAGAAAGAGCCAGGCCACTGACTATATAGCACTTGGAAGGGAGTCAGGATAAGGATCAGGGATGGGACGGGGGGAAGGAATGGTGCCCGAGCACGTGTACAGTCGGGGATTGAACCCCGACTTGCACGAAGCGTCGCTCTACCGTCCAGCCCATGTATGAGATGAGGTTTCAATGGTCCCAAAGACTTAAACAACAATCAAAGCATTGAACCTTCAAAGATTCGAACCTGGGTAGACACGGAGAATGGCTGCCCAAGGATGCCTATTTAATGCAATGGGAGAAGCAGCAGATCTCCCCCCCCCCTCCACGGCACCGAAAGTCTCGAATGGAAAGGCAAACGCTAATACGATTACTTCCAGTACTGTTAGAACGAGGTTGAAGGCAACAACAAACTGCCAACATATATATATATATATATATATATATATATATATATATATATATATATATATATATATATATATATATATATATATATATATATATATATATATATATATTTATCTAAGATTCTAATTTTTAGATAAATGAAAAGTAAGAAGTATCAAGTATTTCCTGTAACCGAAGTCTTGGGAAAGCCCATTAAATATTTAAAGTTAGGTGAAATATTAACAACTTGAGAGAAAACACAACATTGCCAAACTTAGCTTCAAGTTTCCTGGCCGGGAGAGATGACAAGATTTGCAAAGACTCTAAGAGGAATTTTGTACATTTAAGTTGTCACTCATTAGTAACATAAATTGAATTATGAATCGTTAATATGTTTAGGATTTAATGACGTTGATTTAATCAGATTACTCTGCGAGAACATAAAATTAGCCTCATCGACTTAGCACTGTCGCGTCAAGGCTGTAAAAATTATGATATGCAAATTTAGGTAATGGGTGGTTAATATAAGTCCAATACGGGCTCACCATAGCCCGTGCTACTTGGAACTTTTTGTTCCAAGTAGCGAATCTTAAACAACAACAACAACCTGGTTACACACAGAGATCACACTAACGTGATGCATCAAATGAACAAATCCAAAAGGGCCGTGACGAGGATTCAAACCTCGGATTTTACCCTGTCGTAGCTCAGTCGATTAAGGCAGTGTCTGGGATGCTACTGAACGCAGGTTCGAATCCTCGTCAACAGCCTCAAATATCAAGTGAAATCTCGAAGTTTTCATAAGTTAGCTGGCAAAAAAATGAACAAAAATGTATCATTTCAGATTACATATATATGCAAGGACTCACTTACTCTCGCGCACACAAACACACACACACACACACAGACACACACACACACAGACACACAGACACAAACACACACACACACACCGGTGGCCGTGTGGACAGCACGCTGAACATGTAATCCTGTGGCTCGGGTTCGATTCCCGGCGCCAGCGAGAAACAAAAATAGTCAAGAGTTTCTTTCACTCTGATACCCCCTGTTACCTAGCAGGAAATATGTACCTGGGAGTTAGACAGCTGTTACGGGCTGCTTCCTGTGTGTGTGTGTGTGTGTGTGTGTGTGTGTGTGTGTGTGTGTGTGTGTGTGTGTGTGTGAAAAAGTTAGTATTTAGTAACAGTTGAGAGGTGGGCCGAAAGAGCAGAGCTCAATCCCTCCAAGCACAACTAGGCGAATACACACACACACACACACACACACACACACACACACACACACACACACACACACACACACACACACACACACACACACACACACACACACACACACACACACACACACACACACGCACACACACACACACACACACACACACACACACACACACACACACACACGCACTACGATATAAAACAAGGCAGTGATCAACACTCCGCCTCTCCTCATTCTGACTACAACTCCGTAAATGGTTTACAGTCCAATTTACATATTAATTGATATTTAGTCTTTAAATTCAATTTTCTCACAGGTGTCAAATGTGAGATCTTTATGATACTCGGACCGAGTGCCACTTGCTGGGGTGATACTTGGAGGGGGGGGGGGGAGATGATACTTGGAGTGGGGGGTGATACATGGAGGGGGGGGGATGATACTTGTAGGGGGGGGTGATACTTGTAGGGGGGGGGTACTTGTGGTACTTATATCCTACTATAGCACACTTATATAGCGTCAATTATACACCACACATTCACAGATACGCCACATATACACAGATACTCTACGCTACATATACAGACACTGAAGAAGCATCCACAACACACAGAATACTCAGACACTGAGACAGCGAGCACTATACACCACGTATACACTGACGCAACATCTATTATACATCATACACACACACACTCACAGATGAAAATGTTAAAATACTTTGTGGTTCGACTTTATTGCCATGTTTACAGACCATCTCACTTAAGATCTCTCCCCTGACTCTCAAGAGATAGTTTAAGACCAACAGACACACTGGCTGCACCTACCAGATGCCCCAACTATCACCTCCAGCAAGCGAGGGGCAACATTTCTTTAAAGCATCTAAACATAGTATCAAGAACCCAGAAAAATTCACGTCGTTGCCTTGCTTCCACTCAACCTCTCGGAAGATAAATGCAGATGCTGTCTCGAGGGAGATGAAGAGGATGGGGAAATTGGTAGGAGATGCGATGGATGCTGGAGCAGCGAGATACAGCCTGGGAGATGAGTCATAGGAACCTACGAAAATTCAGTAACCTTGCATAGTCTATAATGACTCCATGAGCACCTTCGAGGAGCCGTCGAGCGTATGAAGGAAGAGGAAAGGAATTATGAAGATGCTGCGGACTTCGAGAGTGGATGGCGCTGTTTGGGAGATGAACCACGCTAACATAACCCAAACTACCTTGCCTAACAACCCCGAATACGGCTCCATAACTACTTCGCAGCGCTTCGGCGTAGTTGGCGTCTGGATGATGGCCTCAGGAGCTGCCTGGCTGCAGACAAGAGGCTGTGAAGAGTGTTGCAAGTTGGTGTGCAGTGGTGATGGCGTGGGCGGAGGCTGTGTAGTGGTGATGGCGTGGGAGGAGGCTGTGCAGTGGTGATGGCGTGGGAGGAGGCTGTGTAGTGGTGATGGCGTGGGGGGAGGCTGTGCAGTGGTGATGGCGTGGGAGGAGGCTGTGTAGCAGGAGTAACTCCCACTCTGCGGGCCAGCGGACCACAAGGCGCCAAACACTCTCTTTATGGTGCTCGTGTACCAAATTGGGGGTTTTTAATTAAGTTAAGAAATATATTATATATCAGCGTGTATCTGGTAATTTACACATTCTACATTTACTTTTTCCTTTGTTATATATTTGTGCTCGTATTTCACGAGCACACAAGTCAAAATACAATATTTTTAACTGTGCTAATCAGACAAAACACACACACACACACACACACACACACACACACACACACACACACACACACACACACACACACACACACACACACATACACACACACACACACACATACACACACAAGTGTAATAGTCAAAATATTGGAAAAAATAATTAAAACTAAATGGGTAGAACACCTGGAGAGAAATGATATAATATCAGACAGACAATATGGTTTTCGATCTGGAAGATCCTGTATATCGAATTTACTCAGTTTCTATGATCGAGCAACAGAGATATTACAGGAAAGATTTGGTTGGGTTGACTGCATCTATCTGGACCTAAAAAAAGGCTTTCGACAGAGTTCCACATAAGAGGTTGTTCTGGAAACTGGAAAATATTGGAGGAGTGACAGGTAAGCTTCTAACATGGATGAAAAATTTTCTGACTGATAGAAAAATGAGGGCAGTGATCAGAGGCAATGTATCGGACTGGAGAAATGTCACAAGTGTCACATGTTTGCTGATGATGCTAAGATAATAGGAAGGATAAGAAACTTAGATGATTGTCATGCCCTTCAAGATGACCTGGACAAAATAAGTATCTGGAGCACCACTTGGCAAATGGAATTTAATGTTAATAAATGTCATGTTATGGAATGTGGAATAGGAGAACATAGACCCCACACAACCTATATATTATGTGAGAAATCTTTAAAGAATTCTGATAAAGAAAGAGATCTAGGGGTGGTTCTAGATAGAAAACTATCACCTGAGGACCACATAAAGAATATTGTGCAAGGAGCCTATGCCACGATTTCTGATTTCAGAATTGCTTTTAAATACATTGATGGCGATATACTAAAGAAATAGTTCACAACTTTTATTAGGCCAAAGCTAGAATATGCAGCGGTTGTGTGGTGCCCTTATCTTAAGAAGCACATCAACAAACTGGAAAAGGTGCAAAGACATGCTGCTAAGTGGCTCCCAGAACTGAAGGGCAAGAGCTACGAGGAGAGGTTAGAGGCATTAAATATGCCAAAACTAGAAGACAGACGAAAAAGAGGTGATATGATCACTACATATAAAATAGTAACAGGAATTGATAAAATCGATAGGGAAGATTTCCCGAGACCTGGCACTTCAAGAACAAGCGGTCATAGATATAAACTAGCTAAACACAGATGCCGAAGAAATATAAGAAAATTCACTTTCGCAAATAGAGTGGTAGACGGTTGGAACAAGTTAGGTGAGAAGGTGGTGGAGGCCAAGACCGTCAGTAGTTTCAAAGCGTTATATGACAAAGAGTGCTGGGAAGACGGGACACCACGAGCATAGCTCTCATCCTGTAACTACACTTAGGTAATTACACTTAGGTAATTACACACACACTTACATACACACATACACACACACACACACACTTACATACACAGACACACACACACACACACACTTACATACATACACACACACACATACACACACACACACACACACACACACACACACACACACACACACACACACACACACACACACACACACACACACACACACACACACACACTCTTACATACACACACACATACCACCCCTCGTCCCCTCACAAAGACCCCATTTTAGAATGAGAGGGAGATGTAGTTATCAGCTGGTCGAAGGTCCGACTCCTAAGCAGGCGATGAGTCACAATAACGTGACTAAGTACATTGACCAGACCACACACTAGAAGGCGAAGGGACGACGACGTTTCGGTCCGTCCTGGACCATTCTCAAGTCGAGAATGGTCCAGGACAGACCAAAACGTCGTCATCCCTTCACCTTCTAGTGTGTGGTCTGATCAACGTTCGACTCGTAAGCTTGGAGAGAGTAACACTACCCTCGCCTCAAGGAGAACTCACTTAACCTCAGCGTCTAAGAACGGTGGAAGAAGAGAGCCTCTTTAGCGAGGATCAATCATAAAGCCGCGTGTCCAGGGCTCCACAGCCTGGCCACGCCCTCCATATTGCCTCCAGGATTCACTTATCATTGTTACCTATAAAACCTGCCGGTATATCAGCTCCTGGGGCGCTTAGGTGAGGTGGGGAGAGGGGGAGAGGGGAGAAGGTGGGGAGAGGGGAGAAGGTGGGGAGGGGGGGATGATGGAGAGGCTGAAGGAGAAATGAGTAAACGTTATTACCAGAGTTACGGAGGAAATTAGGGATGGAGCAAGAGAGAAGCAGAGAAGGAAGAATATGGAGGTGAGAGAGAGA
>NC_091180.1:18394480-18401980 GCF_040958095.1 Procambarus clarkii | reverse complement strand
ACCATGTTACCCGCACCCATCAACTAATCAGAGCGCGGAGCTTCCCCGTACAGCCAATCATAGGCTGGGATACCATGTTACCCGCACCCAACAACCAATCAGAGCGCAGAGCTTCCCCGTACAGCCAACCAGCGACCTCAGAACAATAACTTACCAAACATCAATGAGTCTGGCGGACTGCTTCGTTACTCCCTGTCGCTCTCCTTATTGTGCACGGGATTTATCCGTCTCTTCTGCTTCTCCTTCCGTTTTCCTCCTCCCACTTTATCCGTTTTCTTGCTGTCTTGCATTCTCACTATTCTTCTTGTCATGCATTCTCACTATTCTTGTCGTCATGCACTTTCACTATTCTTGTTGTCATGCATTCTCACTATGCATAATGAGATTTCATTCACTTGGACACTCGGAACCTCGAACTTTCGACCATATAAACAGCAGCCAGTCGCTCAGTAGCCAGAGCAACTGGCTATTGTCTTCATGGTGTCAGAGATAAGGTGTCAGAGATAAGGTGTCAGAGATAAGGTGTCAGAGATCAAGGTGTCAGAGATAAGGTGTCAGAGATCATGGTGTCAGAGATAAGGAGTCAGGGGTCACAGACAAAGATCTGTATTATGGGAAAAAAATCAATATAACACGAGTGAAAGATAAGAGGGATTGAAGATGAAGAAAAACAATTAACAATCAAGATAACAATAATTAAAAGATTACGATAACAGGGAGTCTATGACAACACTAAGATATCAAGGGGTCAAAGGGCAATTTATCTTATGAAAGATTAACAATGACCTTCGCCATATTCATCTCATAAGGATGCTTATCAATTATTTCCTCCTCGGCTTTATTTTGCTCTGTTTTCAGTCTCTTTATTCTCCTATTCTTCTTTGGTATTGTTTATTTTATTATTTTTTTAATAAAATCTGCTTTTGTGGTTATTTTATTTCTTATTTATTCTTCAGCTTTATCTTTTTCCTCATCTCATCTTTATCTTCTTCTATATCACTCGTTATCATCTTCTTTCTCCCCTTTTATTTATCTTCTTCCTCTCCTCATCTTTTTCTTTTCCTTTCCCCTTATTTTGTCTTTCTCTTCATCTTTTATTTAGTTATCTTACTGTTTCTCCTTCACCAGCCTGCTATCTTCTCTTCTTTTTGCTCTTCTGTTATTGCTTCCTCTTCTCTTTTTCTTTATCTCCTCCTCCTCTCCAGCTCCTCCTTCCGTCTCCTCAGGTCGAAATCTCACAAAAGACCCACAAATTAAAGGGTGACTATTAGCCTTATACATCCTGTCATTCCTTTCTCTCTCTTGGGCCCTTATTCTCTTTCTCTCTTCATTACTTCTATATTCATGGCATCGTTCCAGTTC
Organism: Procambarus clarkii; assembly: GCF_040958095.1. Taxonomy (NCBI): domain Eukaryota; kingdom Metazoa; phylum Arthropoda; class Malacostraca; order Decapoda; family Cambaridae; genus Procambarus; species Procambarus clarkii. Next base: position 18,400,618 of record NC_091180.1, on the reverse strand, counting down.
CTTCTGGGTTCACACCTTTACTTTTATCTTATTCTCTCTTTCTCATATTAATATTGTGTTAGTTAATATGTACTTATAGTACATATTTATATGTACTTATAGTACATATTTATATGTATTTATAGTGCATATTTATTTGTACTTATAGTACATATTTATATGTACTTATAGTACATATTTATATGTACTTATAGTACATATTTATATGTACTTATATAGCAGTAAGATGATCCCTCTATGTTACTCCTGCTTGGCTAAGGAAGATTTCGAGACGACTCTATAATACTTATATATTTTGGGTGTGTAGAGTTCTGTAGAGTTAAGACCAAGTGTTTGTGATCAGGTGAGTACAGTCATGAGTGTGCATTCTTGACCAGTCATGCGCCTGTCAGCACAACCACTTTAACACAAGCTTGTCAGTGTACATGGGACAACCACTTTAACACAAGCTTGTCAGTGTACATGGGACAACCACTTTAAACACTTACGACCCACTACACCTGAACTTAAAAAAGTTTCTCGGCCATTCTGGAGACAAAATACATCTATTGGTGAAAAGTTTTGAGACGTGGGGTTATCATAAAGACTTTGTGAGTCCCCAGTGAGACTCCGCTTGTGCCGTGTTTGAGAGTCTTCAGCAGGAGAGGTTCTCAGAGAGTCTTCAGCAGGAGAGGTTCTCAGAGAGTCTTCAGCAGGAGAGGTTCTCAGAGAGTCTTCAGCAGGAGAGGTTTTCAGAGAGTCTTCAGCAGGAGAGGTTCTCAGAGAGTCTTCAGCAGGAGAGGTTCTCAGAGAGTCTTCAGCAGGAGAGGTTTTCAGAGAGTCTTCAGCAGGAGAGGTTCTCAGAGAGTCTTCAGCAGGAGAGGTTCTCAGAGAGTCTTCAGCAGGAGAGGTTCTCAGAGAGTCTTCAGCAGGAGAGGTTCTCAGAGAATCACCTTCCTTGTGCTCCCATATCTTGTATCCTATTGTTTATATCATCAATTTCTATCTATCTACTTCCCCCTGTCACCTTTGTTCAATTCTTTTCTTTTCTATCATACTCTGCTTGAAGCTCCAGCACATCACGGAAGCTTGTATGTGCATACTAGCATACATGTTGCATACATACAGCTTGCGTACAACAACAAAAAATGTATACAACAGGGAAGCTTGTATACAACAAGGAAGCTTGAATACAACAAGGAAGCTTGTATACAGCAAGAAAGACTGTATACAACAAGGAAGTTCTTTCTCTCTGTCGAGGATCCAAAGTTGTTGAAACCGATTTAAATACAAACATGTGAACATATTTTTAAATGTTAAGAATGTAAGAATCATGATTAACATGATTAACACCAAGAGCCAAGAGCGTTGTTCTTTAATTACCACCAAGAGTCAGACGAGAGTTGACGATGCACGTGAACAAAACATGTACTTTTCTCAGTCACTAATCGTCCGTATTTTGTACATTTGAACATTTGGCTCAGTGAACATTTATGTTTCAAGACACGTTCACTTCGAGTTTGGACTCTTAATAATCCCTAAGTCAACGTCCCCCAAACAATCTTACCTAACGCCTAACTATTCATAAACTCTTAATACACTTAAATTTATTTATAATTGAGTTTTTCCGTTATTCGTACAAGAATTAATCCTGTCAGTTCGATGCCAGATTTTGAGGCTTAAAATTGAGTTATTACGACGGAGTAACAGGTGATTTGAGGTGAGTGACAGGTGACGACCTGATTGACAACAGACAGACAGACAGCGGAGTGACTTGTCTTTAAAAGCAATCTTACACAGTATGAGAGATCAATATGTTTACACGATCACACACACACACACACACACACACACACACACACACACACACACACACACACACACACACACACACACACACACGTTTCAAGTGTAGATATGACAGAGCCCGATAGGCTCAGGAATCTGTACACCTGTTGATTGACGGTTGAGAGGCGGGACCAAAGAGCCAGAGCTCAACCCCCGCAAACACAACTAGGTGAGTACAACTAGGTGAGTACAACTAGGTGAGTACACAAACACACACACACACACACACACACACACACACACACACACACACACACACACACACACACACACACACACACACACACACACAAACACACACAAAACAACAACACCTACACCATTAGAGAACTAATGGTTTTGATACAAGCAATAAAGTTCCCCCCTCCCCCCCCCCAAGACAAATAAAACACGGGGGGTACCGCCCCCCCCCCCAATAACAAGGGGGGGGGAGCCAAGAGCATATAACATAGACTGGTGTAGAATATACTGACAATATTGGGCACATCCTATCTTCAATGATTCCATATGTTTAGTGTTGGACTTAAGGCCTAACTACCTCATAAGGCTATTAAGACCATCACACGAGTTTACTGACCAACCAGCAAGTATACTTCAGTCCTGATCATTGTCCGGGCATGTTGGTTATATCGTAGATCAGCGTGAGTCTACTGAACTTTATAGTGTCTCTGCTGCTCCTACTGGTTCCTTTACATCCTCTAAGGTTCCTCTAGTATGTATATATTCTAAGGTGTGGAACATATACACACTACATTATGAAGAGTTGAACAAAAGGATAACAGCCTACATTATGAAGGGTTGAACAAACGGATAACAGCCTACATTACGGAGGATTGAACAAAAATTAAAATTCTCCATTTGCGAGTTAATGAATCCTTCATTACAGGTTTCTGGAGAAGAGGAATTAGCCAGTGATAATTACCTCCGTAGTAATTACTCGTTAATCAAGACCCAACCAAAACACAGGAGATATCCACAGTGGTCGAGGATATTACTATGAGTAGTAGAGAGAGAGAGAGAGAGAGAGACAGAGGGAGAGAGAGAGAGAGAGAGAGAGAGAGAGAGAGAGAGAGAGAGAGAGAGAGAGAGAGAGAGAGAGAGAGAGAGAGAGAGAGAGAGAGAGAGAGAGAGAGAGAGAGAGAGAGAGAGAGAGAGAGAGAGAGAGAGAGAGAGAGAGAGAGAGAGAGAGAGAGAGAGAGAGAGAGAGAGAGAGAGAGAGAGACAGAGACAGAGAGAGAGAGAGAGACAGACAGACAGAGAGAGAAAGTTCATTTGTTATGGGGATTAAATATTAAATGGCTTGAATTTTGACCAACAATATTCATATACTATTTATTTTACTTCCGAGCAAAATCGTTTTTCGAGTTTGAGTATAAAAAAAAATTTTTACCCTGAATTCTAAATAGCAAAAAAAAAATAATGAGTTTGATGCGGTCAGAAACAATGAGTGTGAACTGATAGGTAATAAAGAGTTGCAGCTGATCAATAAAATATATGATAATCCCTTCAATAAAATTATTGTAATTTCCGAAAAGTAGAAAATGTTTTTTTGTTTGTTAAATAATTGTTTCATTTATGAGCAATAAACAAAAAATTATGAGGAATGTGATTTTAATAATGTAATTTTGAGTTTTATAAAAAAGGATTAACTTGAAGACGTCTTATTTATAAATAATTCTAAATTTTAATTAGATCTTATTTTAAAGTTCAATAAGCCATTAATCTTAAATAAAAACGCTTTATTGCCTGTTTTTACAACACAAGCTGTAAATTTTATGCAATTTTTCAACTTTAAGTAAAGGAGATGACAAGAAAGTGTAGTTCTCAGAAGTTAAATTTATATTCATTTTTTTATATTACTAACAAAAATGATTTATTTCGTAATAAGAATTTTGTAATTAAAAAAAAATTAAGCAGTCTGAAAAATATATTTTTACATTTATTTAGGTTTTTTGTTCTTGCTGTAACAGATCATTTATATGTTAATAACCAATTTAGTTACTCGGTATTATCTAGCAATTAAAAAGCAAGAATTTTGAGTTCTGTTATAGAAATTTATATTTTTAAATAAAATTCCGCTCCATACTGCAAATTCTGAAGAATATTGTCTCTGATCTAAGTCCAACTCGCTGTGACAAATCCTCGCAAAGACTTCGCTAATTCCAAGGAATCTCGTTGATTCTTCAACGAGTTTTCCTTAGTCTTTTGCAATCCTTAGAAGTCTCTTTCTGGCCTTTTTTCCTCGACGTATTTTATAGACCATTTAATTTTCATAGCTTATTAAAATATTTGCAACTGTATAAAATATTAAAACTCAATTTGTGACACATCTTTAGAGATTATATACATGACAATATGCGGTGAGAAGTTGCACCTGTCTTTTCAAATAACAAAACATCTGTAGATCTTGCAATACTCACGATAAAACATCTGTAGATCTTACGATACTCATGATAAAACATCTGTAGATCTTGCATTACTCATGATAAAACCCCTGTAGATCTTGTAGTAATCATGATAAAACACCTGCCCTGACAGGTGAGAAACACCCACACACCTGCCCAGACACGTGACAAACACCCACACACCTGCCCAAACACGTGACAAACACCCTACACACCTCCCCAGACACGTGACAACACCCCACACACCTGCTCAAACACGTGACAAACACCCTACACACCTCCCCAGACACGTGACAAACACCCCACACACCTGCCCAAACACGTGACAAACACCTCACACACCTGCCCAAACACGTGACAAACACCCACACACCTGCCCAGATAATGACTAACACCTTCCAAACCTGTCTATACCTATGGGAAAGACATAAGCGTCTCTCAGCACATATTTAAAATACATATTCCCCTACTTGCAAACAATTAGCAATACTCATGAACGGCAAACACCTGTAAGACAGATGTTGTCTCTATCACATATGACACAAACATTTCCCATGATGCACTGCAGGTGTTCCTGAGAAGAGGGGAAAAAGGGACGTCTTTTCTTCCCTTAATCCAAAGTATGGAAACTTTCCCTTTGTTAATCCGTCCGTAGCCAGGATTAGATGCCCTGAAAGTTGGATAATACTTTGATCTCTCTCCCCCAAAACTATTTTTTTCTTGACGATGGAGTAAAGACATAGCAAAGGTTAAATTTGTGTTATCTTTATCAAGATAACGGGAGATGTAGAGTAGAAGTGTTCGATATAATAGGGGAGCCGGTCGGCCGAGCGGACAGCACGCGGGACTTGTGATCCTGTGGTCCTGGGTTCGATCCCAGGCGCCGGCGAGAAACAATGGGCAGAGTTTCTTTCACCCTATGCCCCTGTTACCTAGCAGTAAAATAGGTACCTGGGTGTTAGTCAGCTGTCACGGGCTGCTTCCTGGGGGTGGAGGCTTGGTCGAGGACCGGGCCGCGGGGACACTAAAAAGCCCCGAAATCATCTCAAGATAACCTCAAGATAATCATTGTGTTCTCGGTGATATGTTAATGTTTAAAATGTGTGCTGTTTAACTTGACTTTCTTCCGTTGTTTCTGGTTATACACGATGGTATAACTAGAGAAGGTTCCTTATATTGAACAGCATACTCTAGGTATATTGTCGACGACTATAAGCGTGTGACTTATCCCCACTATACCTTATACTTATATACCAGAACATGTTAGTTTTCACCAAGTTCTTACGATTTGACAAGAGTAAAAATAAATTGTTTTTTATCTAGCCCGAAGCGTTCGAAACTGATGATTACCATATATTGATTCTCCTTGCAATACTCATGATAAAACACCTGTAGATCTTGCAATACTCATTATAAAACACCTGTAGATCTTGCAATACTCATGATAAAACACCTGTAGATCTTGCAATACTCATTATAAAACACCTGTAGATCTTGTAATTTACCTTGAAAAGCTTCATAGAAAACACCGACCTTACCTAACCTTCTTAGTATGTTAAGATAAGCATCTTATTGCTTCGTAATTACAATTATTACTTAACCTATTATAGGTATAGGTTTAGTAATAATTGTAATTACGAAGCAATAAGATGCTTATCTTAACATACTAAGAAGGTTAGGTAAGGTCGGTGTTTTCTATGAAGCTTTACAAGGTAAACTAGTATGTTTAGTATGTCACATATGCACGTATTTAATAAGTCAATATTGACTGTAAGAAAGTGCGAGAACGGGTTGTCGTGAGGGTGTGTTGGTGTCAAATGAACAAATCCACAAAAGCCGTGACGAGGATTCGAACCCTTGTGGATTTGTTCATTTGATGCATCACGTTAGTGTGATCTCTGTGTGT
>NC_091180.1:18319480-18389480 GCF_040958095.1 Procambarus clarkii | reverse complement strand
ACTTAGGCTAATCTAACTTTATCTAACCAACGATAGCCTAACCTTGTCTTGTGTTGAATGACTTCTGAAGGAATCCCGACACGTCAATATGTACCCTGGAGTCTATTGCCTGCTTAACATGTCTATTGTCTGCTTAACGTGTCTATTATTGAAAGCATCACTTGAAGTCTATTCACTGAGTCTACTCTCTACTAGATCTGGAGTCTATTGGCACTCTGACCTGAAGTCTATTGACCACTCCACATGGAATCTATTGACGATTCTTCTTCTCTAAGTTAGGACTGAGACTGTTCTTACCTGTTCTTACCTGTTCTTACCTTCATTTGCATAACACTAAAAGCTAATTACATTTTTCCAAAGTCTCCCTCATGCATATTTTTTTTCTCTTCCTTCTTCTTCCGCTTCTAATTCTTCCTCTTTACAACAAAAGGTTTTCTTATTCTCTCTAATTGGTATTTGGATTTAATCTTTCTCCTTTCTCTACTTAATAATTTCCCGGCGAGATTTCATACAACTCTATGTATGGAGTATATGTTTAATGTATTATCTCTGATGCTAATTTCTCATCGTTACTGCTAATTACAATGCCTTATTGCTCAGTGTTTGAGTTATCTGCAGTGAAATAGTGCACTGCCCAATTTCTCAGTGTTTGTGTAAAATACAGTTCTCAATTTTTCAGTATTAGTGCTACTTAATACGCTTAATTTCTCAGTACTGTCATCTATAATGTCATATTTATGAGTGAATAATGAATGGACATGACCTATTTATCATAAAATATGGCTTCTACAGTTACTTTTATCTCAGAATACATCTACAATGTCGCATTGTTTAGTAATTTACAATGACTGTACTATGCTGTAGGTGTTCGTAATTATAACTTATTTGTAAGTTAGTTATCATAGTTCACAACTACCTTAATGATCCAATGATCCTGGGGGTTAATTGGTGTTTTACCTTAGGTAAGCATACCTTTGTTCCTCTCTCTCTCTCTCTCTCTCTGTCACTCTGTCTCTCTCTCTCTCTCACACACACACACACTCTCTCTCTCTCTCTGTCACTCTGTCTCTCTCACACACACACACACTCTCTCTCTCTCTCTGTCACTCTGTCTCTCTCACACACACACACTCTCTCTCTCTCTCTCTGTCACTCTGTCTCTCTCTCTCTCTCTCACACACACACACACACTCTCTTTCTCTCTCTGTCACTCTGTTTCTCTCTCTCTCTCACACACACACACTCTCTCTCTCTCTCTGTCACTCTGTCTCTCTCTCTCTCTCTCACACACACACACACACTCTCTTTCTCTCTCTGTCACTCTGTCTCTCTCTCTCTCTCACACACACACACTCTCTCTCTCTGTCACTCTGTCTCTCTCTCTCTCTCACACACACACACACTCTCTCTCTCTCTCTGTCACTCTGTCTCTCTCTCTCTCTCACACACACTCTCTCTCTCTCTCCCTCTTGTTCAATTACAGATATCTTTATTCTCTGTCTCTGCTCCTTGTGCTTCCTTTGTTTACATCCGTTTTCTTAATTATTTGCTCTAGTTTCCTCCCCTAAAGCTAAATTAATTTCCTTTTCTCTCCCGCTAACTTTTTTTTTATTGGCCCTCTTCTGATTTCTCTGTTTCCATCATCTTTATCCTGGCTATTATCCCCCTTTGTCTTTGCCTTTTATATTTGAGCATTTTCTCCTCGTAATTAACTTTCTGTCATCTTCCCTTATTTCTTAATCCCCGTCATTTTCTCCTCTTCTTTGTAATTCTCTTCGAGATGTTCGTCACCTTCCTACTCTATTTCATTTTCTCATCATCATATTCCTACAGTTTCCACCTAATCATATTCCTCCCACCTCTCTTCCTTGCGGCTCTTCTTACTCATTCTCTTCAATTTCTTATTCCTTCTCTTCCTTCTCTTTCAGTAATTTATGCTAAAATAACTCTCCTCGCGCCTCTGGAGCCTCTTGAAAGCTCCTGAAGTGTTCCGAAGGCTCCTGAAGCCTCCGATGGCTTTCTGAAGGCTAATGAACTCTCTTGAAGTCTATGCACGCCTGCTAGAGACTCATAGCGGATTCCCCTGATACTTCCATCCATTCCATCCTCCTAGAGACTCCTGGAGATCCCTGAAGGCTCCTGAAGACTCATGAAGACTCCTGAAAGCCCTCTCTTTACTCGTATAACTTATCACCTAAAGATATCAAGTTTCGTTATCAGCTAAGTAAAACCTTAAGCTTGATAAAGTTAACTCACACTTTTTGCCCTCCTTGGTTCTTGCTCTCTTGGTCATACTCTCTCCCCATATACACAATTTTCCCTACCTACAATATCCGCCCTTCTCTCTCACTCTCTCTCCCTCACTCTCTCACTCTCTCTCCCTCACTCTCTCACTCTCTCTCCCTCACTCTCTCTCCCCCTCTCTCACTCTCTCTCCCTCACTCTCTCACTCTCACTCTCTCTCCCTCACTCTCTCTCCCCCTCTCTCACTCTCTCTCCCCCTCTCTCACTCTCCCTCACTCTCTCTCACTCTCTCTCCCCTTCTACCACTCTCTCCTCCTCTCTCCCTCTCATCAGCTATCGTTCGAATGCTCCTCTTCCACTTCTTCAGAATATTCCACTTACCGCTCTCCTCCTAGTCTAGTATTTGTGGGGTTGAGCTTTAGCTCTTGGATACCACTTTTCAGCCACCCGTCAACACCAGTACAAGTTCCTGGACATCTTGAGAGTTGTGACCAAGGCTGAAGACTCGAACGGAGTCCATCTTTTTACTTTGTTCATGTCTCTTGTGGTCAATTATTCGATCACCTCCCTCCACAGTGATACCCCCACATACCGCCACAACATGCCCCACATACCCCCACAACATGCCCCACATACCCCCACAACATACCACCACAACATGCCCCACAACATGCCCCACAACATACCCCCACAACATGCCCCACATACCCCCACAACATGCCCCACAACATGCCCCACAACATACCCTACTAACCCCCACAACATACCCCACAACATGCCCCACATACCCCCACAACATGCCCCATATACCCCCACAACATGCCCCACAACATGCCCCACATACCCCCACTGTGGTCGCGTGCTGACACTGGCGCCAAAGTTATGCAAACTGAGCAGAAATTTATGAATATTATGTACTATAAAAGTTTATAAGCAGGCGCCAACCTCGAAAAAAATCAGGTTTCGTATTTTAGAGTCAATATATTTTTTGATGCCGTATTAACCAATGTGATACTATGGACCGATGTATTATGAGAAGGGGCGATGTATTATGAGAAGAGAGCGATGTATTATGAGAAGAGAGCGATACAATATGAGAAGAGAGCGTACAATATGAGAAGAGAGCGATGCATTATGAGAAGGGGCGATGTGTTATGAGAAGAGAGCGATACAATATGAGAAGAGAGCGATACAATATGAGAAGAGAGCGATGCATTATGAGAAGGGGCGATGTGTTATGAGAAGAGAGCGATGTATTATGAGAAGAGAGCGATACAATATGAGAAGAGAGCGATACAATATGAGAGGAGAGCGATGCATTATGAGAAGAGAGCGATGAATTATGAGAAGAGAGCGATACAATATGAGAAGAGAGCGATGCATTATGAGAAAAGAGCGATGTATTATGAGAAAAGAGCGATACATTATGAGAGTTGAACGATACATCATGAGGTGAGCGATACATTATGAGAAGAGAGCGATACATTACGATACCCTCCTGACAGACCACATAACGACCCTCAGGTGACCTTAACAACGACCGTTTAACAATCAAACAAGACAGAGTTGTTTACATGGCGTCGTTCATTGTTTGCTTTACAACTCAAAACAAAATTAAATTTGGAAACTCAGTTGTAAAGTTTGTCTTGATTTTCGTTGATTACAATACAAATTTATTTCAATTTTTGATAACATGTATAAGGCGTTCATAATGTCACCTATATAATACATATACATATATAATACATATACATATATAATACATACAGTATACATACGTATTATTCATTTACAAAATACACATTTAGCTTCAATGACTAAATACCAATTTCGGATTTTAGCGAATGATTGTTCCTGTAAATTTCGAATATGAAAATATAACTAATTTGCATTGATTGGTTTGTGAATCATTTTTGTTCTAAAACCTGCAACAACCTGCAACAACCTGATAAATCAGAGAGAAACCAGAATCACAATAAACCAGGGAAGGGAACTATCAAGGCAGTTACGCAAGCACTTACGAACCTGTACATCTTTCCTCAATCTTTGACGGCTTTGGTTACATTTATTAAACAGTTTACAAGCATGAAAACTTGCCAATCAACTGTTGTTATTGTTATAAACAGCCTCCTGGTGCTTCGGAGCTCATTAACTGTTTAATAATTGTAAACAAAACCACCAAAGTTGAGAAAAGATGTACAGGTTCGTAAGTGCTTGCGTAACTGCTTCATGAATCTGGTCCCTGGGCCAGGAGCTGGATATTCTGCTAAGTACACAAACTCTTACACACCCACACCTTAAAAGACCTTAAATGCAAAAATGAAGATCATAAGTGGAATTTTGAGCTTAACTCCAGCAAATGCAAGGTTATCAGTGCAGGTAGGAAAGGAGGGCCAGACACAAGGTAATGAACGTGACTTACACAGGTGGAGGAGAAGACATGCATACCAAGAACCGCAGAAATCTCCAAGCTCGACAAATGTAAAGATTACCTTCACGAATCTAAATATGAAATCACTTAACAAACTGCAAATTACGTACGTCAGACCAATTTTATAAATTACAGCAAGAGTATATATCCATCAACTCATCAAACTCATCAACTACAGGGATCTGAGAGACATGATTTACCTGAATAAGTTAAATATCACGTCACTTAAGAAGAGAAAAGTGAAGTGAAACATTGGCTTCACGAGCAGCAAGAGACGTGACCCCTCACCGGATATCTTAACAGACTCAGGACTCCTGGATTACTTCAGCCGACAGTCACACATACACAGGAATGAGGGTGGTTGTGTTTAAGTCAATAATGCCTCAAATGGGTCAACAAGCCTTCTGTGGAGTCCTATATTACTATGTTCTTAAGATGTTCTTAAGATCTAGGTGTTCTTAAGATCTAGATGTTCTTAAGATCTAGATGTTCTTAAGATCTAGATGTTCTTAAGATGTTCTTAAGATCTAGATGTTCTTAAGATGTTCTTAAGATCTAGATGTTCTTAACATCTAGATGTTCTTAAGACGTTCTTAAGATCTAGATGTTCTTAAGACGTTCTTAAGATGTTCTTAAGATCTAGCTGTTCTTAAGATGTTCTTAAGATCTGGATAACGTTCCATGCCCTGGTTGTTGCCCTGAGCGCCCAACATTGCTGAGGGAGCAGGCTGCAGGGAGCAGGCTGCAGGGAGCAGGCTGCAGGCTGCAGGGAGCAGGCTGCAGGGAGCAGGCTGAGGGAGCAGGCTGCAGGGAGCAGGCTGCAGGGAGCAGGCTGCAGGGAGCAGGTTGCAGGGAGCAGGCTGCAGGGAGCAGGCTGAGGGAGCAGGCTGCAGGGAGCAGGCTGCAGGGAGCAGGCTGAGGGAGCAGGCTGCAGGGAGCAGGCTGCAGGGAGCTGGCTGAGGGAGCAGGCTGAGGGAGCAGGCTGCAGGGAGCAGGCTGCAGGGAGCAGGCTGCAGGGAGCAGGCTGCAGGGAGCAGGTTGCAGGGAGCAGGCTGCAGGGAGCAGGCTGCAGGAGCAGGCTGCAGGGAGCAGGCTGCAGGGAGCAGGCTGCAGGGAGCAGGCTGCAGGGAGCAGGCTGCAGGAGCAGGCTGCAGGGAGCTGGCTGCAGGAGCAGGCTGCAGGGAGCAGGCTGCAGGAGCAGGCTGCAGGAGCAGGCTGCAGGGAGCAGGCTGCAGGGAGCAGGCTGCAGGAGCAGGCTGCAGGGAGCAGGCTGCAGGGAGCAGGCTGCAGGGAGCAGGCTGCAGGGAGCAGGCTGCAGGGAGCAGGCTGCAGGGAGCAGGCTGCAGGGAGCAGGCTGCAGGAGCAGGCTGCAGGGAGCAGGCTGCAGGGAGCAGGCTGCAGGAGCAGGCTGCAGGGAGCAGGCTGCAGGGAGCAGGCTGCAGGGAGCAGGCTGCAGGGTGACTGGTAGAGTGTACTCCGGGGAAATCATGACTGGCAGGACTGTGAAGTAAGCTGCGGTTGGCACAGCTTTTATAAGCTTCACCTACAACTATTATGGCCCGAGTTACAGTGTTTCTGTATCCTCCTGTATCTGTGCTGCAGGGCAGAGCTTCAGCTACTGGGCCCCGGCTCTTCCTGCCTCTAATCTGGTTATGGTAAGGGCTTCAATAATATTTTTAAAATTCTGAATGGAGATGGGTTTTACTGCAATCTTTGTTTAATTCCAGAGTTCATCTGTCTAACTATTTTGTATGTCCCTGTCATGTCCCCTCTGTCTCTCTTCTGTCTTTCTAAACGTATTGGTGTACAGGTTCCTGAGCCTACTGGGCTCTATCATATCTACACTTGAAACTGTGTATGGAGTCAGCCTCCGCCACATCACTGCCTAATGCATTAAACCTGTTAACTACTCTGACACTGAAAAAGTTCTTTCTAACGTCCCTGTGGCTCATTTGGGTACTCAGTCTCCACCTGTGTCCCCTTGTTCGTGTTCCGCTCGTGTACTTACCTAGTTGTGCTTGCGGGGGTTGAGCTCTGGCTCTTTGCTCCCGCCTCTCAACCATCAATCAACTAATGTACAGGTTCCTGAGCCTACTGGGCTCCGTGTGTATGTGTGTGTGAGTTCGCTGCTACTTCACCTATCAGTGTTTGAAAAAATTGTGCTGTTGAATCCCTCGTGAAAAGTAAAGGAGCCAAAGTCCTTCTCAGACTAGTTTAATCATACTGGAAGGCATGACAGCTCACCATTCACCTTGAAGTTAAATAACCCAGTTCTGCAGGAAGCCAGACAAGCTCCCAACAGCTTAGCTGGAAGAGAGATTAAGCTTTCTCTTCTTGCCGGATGGAATTTAAGCTTTCTCTTCCTGCCGGATGGAATTTAAGCTTTCTCTTCTTCCTGAAGGGGAGGTATAAGCCATATACCCTGGCGGAGTGTATTGGGAGTGAGGAGTGGCGGGAATATTTAGCTTGTGGCGGGTAATGGGGAGGGAGGCGCCAGCCGACCTTTATCTGTGCACCTTTTGGAGAGTTATTACAGGTAATGAGCGTTCAGGAGGCCGGCCTGGCGGTAACGACCATATAAGGCGACGACCACCACGACCCCGACCATGGCGACGACCACCACACGTGACGATGACTACGACGCCAGTCGTTAAGGTCTCAAGACGATGACGACCTTAAATTAATGAAGACAATAACATACACTCACAGTTGACACACACACACACACACACACACACACACTCACTCACACACACACACGGAGCCCAGTAGGCTCAGGAACCTGTACATTAGTTGATTGACAGTTGAGAGGGGGGACCAAAGAGCCACAGCTCAACCCCCGCAAGCACAACTAGGTAAATACACACAATATATCCCCCCCCCCTCTTTCTCGAGTCTTCCTCTTCCCTATTCTCTCTCCCACACACAAGGTCCTCCCGGCCGAGCGGACAGCGCTCGGAGTTTGTAGTCCTAAGGAACGATTACCGGACGAGGTAGAAACAAATAGGCAATGTTTCTTTTCCCCTGATGCCCCTGTCCAAGTAGCAGGAAATAGGTACCTTCAGTTACACAACCTGTACGACCTGTTGTACCAGTACAAAACCGGTACGACTACATCCTGCGACCTATCCTCCAGATAAGAAAGTACTTTTTGTCACTCTGTGGACCAACGTACAAACTTCGACGTATTGGAGAAATAGAAAGTAGAATTTGGTACTATTCACTTCATAGTCTGGGAAATATGAAGCTAAAAAATCAAACTTAAATATTCCTAGGCCTAGTATAATACATATATGTACTATATTAGGCCTAGTATAGTACATATACGTACTATATTAGGCCTAGTATAGTACATATATGTACTATACTAGGCCTCAGATAGCGAGCAATAAGCCTATGATGGTTAGGTTAGGGTTCATTAGTAACATGAATAGAACAACGTTTCCCGGTTGGTCCAAATTCAATAGTACAAAAGTCTACTTTATATTGGTCCATCACGACACACTTATACGATTGAGCACATCGTTACTACAAGTACTTTAATTTTATGAGGGTGGGCTCCATCCTGGGATGTGTGTACTCACCTTAGGGAGCCGGGCGGCCGAGCGGACAGCACGCTGGACTTGTGATCATGTGGTCCTGGGTTCGATCCCAGGTGCCGGCGAGAAACAATGGGCAGAGTTTCTTTCACCCTATGCCCCCTGTTACCTAACAGTAAAATAGGTACCTGGGTGTTAGTCAGCTGTCACGGGCTGCTTCCTGGGGGTGGAGGCCAGGTCGAGGACCGGGCCGCGGGGACACTAAAGCCCTGAAATCATCTCAAGATAACCTCAAGATAACCTAACCTTGTTGTGCTTGCGGGAGTTGAGCTCTGGCTCTTTGGGCCCGCCTCTCAACTGTCAATCAATTAACAGATTTTTTTTCCACACACACACACACACACACACACACACACACACACACACACACACACACACACACACACACACACACACACACACACACACACACTCCCAGGAAGCAGCTTGTAGCAGCTGTCTAACTCCCAGGTATCTATTTACTGCTAGTTGAACAGGCGCATAAGGATGAAAGAAACTCAGCCTATTTGTTTCTGCCTCTGCCGGTAATCTAACCCGGGCCCTTTGGACTACGACCCCAGAGCGCTGTCCACTTAGCCTCGAGGCCCCCCACACGTGTGTGTTGTGTGGAGGCATGTATTGCTCAGTGCCAAGTGCTCAGTGCTCATTGCTCAGTGCTCAGTACTTAGTGCTCATTGCTCAGTACCTAGTGCTCAGTGTCCAGTGCCCAGTGCTCAGTGCCCAGTGCTCATTGCTCAGTGCTCAGTACTTAGTGCTCAGTGCTCAGTACCTAGTGCTCAGTGTCCAGTGCCCAGTGCTCAGTGCCCAGTGCTCAGTGCTCAGTACTTAGTGCTCATTGCTCAGTGCTCAGTACCTAGTGCTCAGTGCTCAGTGCTCAGTGCCCAGTGCTCAGTGCCCAGTGCTCAGTGCCCAGTGCTCAGTGCCCAGTGCTCAGTGCCCAGTGCTCAGCGCCCAGTGCTCAGCGCCCAGTGCCCAGTGCTCAGCGCCCAGCGCCCAGTGCTCAGCGCCCAGTGCTCAGCGCCCAGTGCCCAGTGCTCAGCGCCCAGTGCTCAGTGCTCAGCGCCCAGTGCTCAGCGCCCAGTGCTCAGTGCTCACACAAACTCAGCACTAAACTTGGATCAAAAACCAAAATAATCTTTGGAGACTCAAGGAAGGAACTATCAGGGGAAAGCGCCAAGCCATTACGACTATATAGCACTGGGAAGGGGTCAGGATAAGGATTTGGGATGGGACGGAGGGAAGGGAATAGTGCCCAACCACTTGGACGGTCGGGGATTGAACACCGACCTGAATGAAGCGAGACCGTCGCTCTACCGTCCAGCCCAAGTGGTTAGGTTTTGGAGATTTCAGTAACTGTAAACTATTATCCAGGAAACTATCCAGCTTTATCGATGAATATGGAGGCAATTTTTTCCTCCGGTAGAATAAGGAAACAGAGAAAAAAATATAAGAAAGTTAATCAAGAAAACGACTGACATAAAAGTTAGAAATACGCCATAAAGTTGAGAATATGATCGTGCTTACCTTCAGGGTGGGATGGGTGATGTGGCTAGGGGTCGGCTAGGGGCGGCTAGGGGTCGGTTAGGGCCGGCTAGGGGTCGGCTAGGGGTCGGCTAGGGGCGGCTAGGCGTTGCTGCTACCTCAGTGAGTCAGAGGATAGGAGGAGAGGACACCTCTACCAGAATGGTAACGTTCAGAGCCTATTACAGGCAGGGAATCACCGATTCCAGACTTTGATCACCTTAACTGCCTACCGTTTCCAAAACTGTCACCATAACAGCGCGAGGTGTAATACTGCAGTAGCCGGCTCCGGTTTAAGGCTTCGATGAATCACTTCGTCGCAATCACAATTTTCTCGATATTGCGACTGAGTTTACGAACGAGTTGGACCGCCGGTAACGACACCGAGAAACGAAGCAGCTTGAAGCTTTGTGATGAAGCTTTAATAGTGCTTGAAGGAGTTCCTGTAAATAAGAATAGTCCAAGAATCCCAACTCTAATAAACATCGTTAAATTTCACAATTATAAGTTGAGTTGTTGGGTTAATTGCTGTAAGTCATTATGTCGGCTGCTCTCGCTAGTCGAAGGTAGTTTAAAATTGGGGAAAATTGTTCACAAATAACAAGAATTTAAAATTATTCCACTTAGAAGAATATTCCGCTGAGAAATTCTTCAACTACGTTTCTATTCCACTGTGAAACACCTACAGTGACTAAACTATTATATTAAGAAAGCTCTCCTACTTAGAGAACGATTCAATGATGAATTATTTCACTGATAATTTTTTTTCCAAACTATTCATCTGAAGACTAATTATACAAAAATAAAAAAGAACGCGACTAACAAGGATAAAACTCACAGTTTTACGAGTCCTCAAAACTTTGACATTTTCCAACTCCAAACTCCTGCCATTAAAAGATCAAACCAGGTTTCCATCTATTTATTTATTCCTAAAAACGGGTTCTAATTCGTCCCGTATTTTGAGCTAATAGATCAAATTAATGTTTGGTCCTCGCCTGGTCTGACCTGTAACACAAATTTTGTGTCAATTTCTAAACTGTAACAAATAATGTCCTTAAAGTTACCTGCATTAATGGCAAAGCTTTTCCCTATTAAGGCCAACTCATAGCAGTCACTGATAACAAGACAACGTCTACTTCACAGGACATATTGAAGCCACGGACCGTAATGTAGCAACAAATAGCAATTTACGGAATAAACACACACACACACACACACACACACACACACACACACACACACACACACTCACGCTCACACTCACACTCACACACACACACACACACACACACACACACACACACACACACACATACACACACACACACACACACACACACACACACACACACACACACACACACACACACACACAAGACTGAGAGAACAAGGAACTACATGGAGGTGAGGATACATGGAGAGTTAAACTATTGGAGGTGGCGACAGAAAACTTTTTAAGCCAGCATGTCAGGGAACCCACAAGGATGAGAGGAAACGATTATGACCAGACCACACACTAGAAGGTGAAGGGACGACGACGTTTCGGTCCGTCCTGGACCATTCTCAAGTCGACTTGAGAATGGTCCAGGACGGACCGAACGTCGTCGTCCCTTCAACTTCTAGTGTGTGGTCTGGTTAACATACTTTAGCCACGTTATTGTGACTCATCGCCTGCATAGGAAACGATGAACCAGCAAGACTTGACCTAGTCTTCACTCTGAACGTTATATGTCTCCTGGGATACTAAAGGAAGGAGCAGAAGCACTGTGCCTGCTACTCTCCATAGTGTATAACAAATCACTGGCAACAGGGGAACTGCCAGATATTTGGAAAGCGGCTAATGTAATCCTGATATACAAGAAAGGGGATAGACAGGAGGCACTGAATTACAGGCCAGTGTCCCTAACCTGCATACCATGCAAGCTGATGGAGAAGATTGTGCGAAAAAAGCTAGTGGAGCATCTGGAGCGAAAGAACTTTATAACACAGCATCAACATGGGTTCAGGGATGGCAAGTCCTGCCTCACAGGATTAATTGAATATTATGACCAGGCAACAAAAATAAGGCAAGAAAGAGAAGGGCTGGGAAGACTACATATTTTTGGAGTGCCAGAAAGCCTTTGATACAGTGCCACACAAGAGGCTAGTGAAAAAGCTGGAGATGCAGGCTGGAATGAAAGAGAAGGTACTCCATTGGATAAAGGAGTACCTAAGCAACAGAAGACAGTGAGTCAGTATGAGGGGTGAGGTCTCAGATTGGCGAGACGTCACCAATAGAGTCCCGCAGGGTTCAGTCCTTGGACCTATACTGTTTTTCATATAAGTAAATGATCTCCCAGAGTGTATAGACTCGTTTCTTTCACTGTTTGCTGATGATGCAAAAATTATGAAGAGGAGTGAAACAGAGGATGATAGTAGGCTACAAGATGACCTAGACAGACTGAGTGAATGGACCAACAAATGGCTGTTAAAGTTCAACCCGAGTAAATGCAAAGTATTGAAACTAGGTGGTGGAAACAGAAGGCCAGACACAGGATACAGAATAGGAGATGAAGTACTTCATGAAACGGACAGAGAGAAAGATCTAGGAGTTGATATCACACCAAACCTGTCTCCTGAAGCCCACATAAAAAGAATTACGTCTGCGGCACACGCGAGGCTGGCTAATATCAGAACATTCAGAATCTTGTATACCACATATGTAAGACCAATCCTGGAGTATGCGGCCCCAGCATGGAGCCCGTACCTTGTCAAGCACAAGACGAAGCTGGAAAAGGTTCAGAGGTATGCCACTAGACTAGTCCCAGAAGTAAGAGGAATGAGTTACGAGGAAAGGCTGCGGGAAATGCACCTCACGACACTGGAAGACAGAAGAGTAAGGGGAGACATGATCACAACCTACTAAATCCTCAGGAGAACTGACAGGGTAGACAAGGATAAACTGTTTAACATTGGTGGTACGCGAACAAGGGGACACAGGTGGAAACTGAGTACCCAAATGAGCCACAGGGACGTTAGAAAGAACTTTTTCAGTGTCAGAGTAGTTAACAGGTGGAATGCATTAGGCAGTGATGTGGTGGAGGCTGACTCCATACACAGTTTCAAATGTAGATATGATAGAGCCCAGTAGGCTCAGGAACCTGTACACCTGTTGATTGACAGTTGAGAGGCGGGACCAAAGAGCAGAGCTCAACCCCCTCAAGCACAACTAGGTGAATACAACTAAGTGAATACACACACACACACACACACACACACACACACACACACACACACACACACACACACACACACACACACACACACACACACACACGTCAAAACTTGATCACAGAAAAATACCTGGAAGCTGATATTACATAAAAACAGATTCTCGGAGCTGACATCAAACAGATATCATCAGCAGTGTATACAACGTTTCCTAATGTCCCCGTGATGTAGTAACAGTCTCTGTGGTGTAGTGGTAAGACACTCGCCCGGCCTTTCGCGCGCTCTTTGTCCTGGGTTCGTATCCTGGCCGGGGAGAATTTACCCGAAACGCTGCGCGTACTAGTGGCTTTACAAGAATGTAAATACTGTACTATCCAATGTATTCTCTCAAACCCAATGTACCTTCTTGTATATATATAAATAAATAAATAAATAAATACTGGGCGCCAATCCTTAACTGTAGCCTCTGTTCACCCAGCAGTAAAGTGAGTACCTGATTGTTAAACGATTTACGGGTCGTATTCCAGGGAATATTAGGATTAAGGACCTGTCCGGAATGCTACGCGTGCTGGTGGCTGAACAAGCATGTAAGAATTCTATTTATTAATAAATAAACAAATTTATATATATATATATATATATATATATATATATATATATATATATATATATATATATATATATATATATATATTGGTGTATACTGGCAGCAGGTTTTCTTTCAAACATGTTTCATTGAATATGACCGCATATTCTGTATTTATTATTTTCTGGTTTAGGGCTTCTATCCCTCTAACTATTTTCTTAGCATCAGGGCTTAATTGAAATAGGAGTTCTCCAAAACTCATTTTCGTACTTTTAAGGTGAAGAAAAGAAGTGATTTACTATAGAGTGTATTACACTAATTTGTATAATTTGCACGACGTTTCGAACCTCCATGGTTCATTCTCAAGTGAACAGATCTTACAATACTAGTTGATATAAAATAAAATCAACTAGTATAAAATCAACTAGTATTGTAAGATCTGTTCACTTGAGAATGAACCATGGAGGTTCGAAACGTCGTGCAAATTATACAAATTAGTGTAATACACTCTATAGTAAATCACTTCTTTTCTTCACCTTAAAAGTACGAAAATGAGTTTTGGAGAACTCCTATTTCAATTAAGCCCTGATGCTAAGAAAATAGTTAGAGGGATAGAAGCCCTAAACCAGAAAATAATAAATACAGAATATGCGGTCATATTCAATGAAACATATATATATATATATATATATATATATATATATATATATATATATATATATATATATATATATATATATCCTGGACCATCGGACCCTAAGTATTGGTGTTGCTCTGCGCCTTGCCGCCCCTATCTCCACCGAGCACCGGTGTATTTGCGGCCATGCACGGGCAGACCAATACGGCAGCCATGGTCTTATCTGTCGTAAGACACAGGGAAAGATTGCCAGACATGAAGCAGTCAATGACATCATCAAGAGAAGTTTGGCTTCAGCTGGATGCCCAGCACAAAGGGAACCTCAGTTGTGCAGACCTGACAACAGCCAAAAACGCCCAGATGGAGTCACCCTGCAGCCGTGGAGGGAAGGTAAACAGGTCGTGTGGGACTACACGTGTGCATCCACATTGGCTGATACCTATCTACCTTACAGCGCAGCTGAGGGAAGCGGGGCGGCCACCTTCAGGGAGACCCAGAAAACTAACAAGTACAGGGACCTAGAACGTTGTTACAGGTTCGTGCCAATAGGCTCTGAGACTCTGGGCGCCTGGGGTAAATGTGCACTTAAGTTCCTGAAGGAGCTGGGCGAGGAACTCATTGGGAAGACTAGAGACCCAAGAGCGGCCAGTTTTATGTTCCAGCGCCTCAGTGTCGCTGTTCAGAGGGGAAATGCGTGCTGTATCTTGGGTACGCACCCGACCCACGAGGAGCTGGACGAGGTCTTCGAACACTGATTGGTATATTGTTGTATAAGTGTGTGTTTTCTGTAAACTGTAACATTGCAATAAAATCATATAAAAAAAAATAAAAAAAATAATAGGGGTGGTAGGAGAGGAAAAGATTAAAGTATTCAGTGAGAATCCACAAGGTCTTCTCTGAACACTATTTATTTTCTTCTTCGAGGATGTGGGTCCCTTTAATTAAACCAGTGGTGGTACCCCCAAATATATATATATATATATATATATATATATATATATATATATATATATATATATATATATATATATATATATATATATATATATATATATATATATATTTAATAGGGAAGGGAGTACCACCTCTGGCTGGAAGAAGGGGGACCCATAGCCTCGGAGGAAACCACACATAACGCATTGGAGGGAATGTGGGTCCCCTCCAATACAGTTTCTGTGTGCTTTTCTCCTACCACCCCCTTCCCTTTTTTTTTTTTTTTTTTTTTCCTTTATTGTGTATTTAAAGGTTACAAAACATACAAGACAAATGCCTAAAGGTTATGGATCTCTTGAAGCTCCTCGGCTTCTGGACAGGAACCGAGGACGCAGCAAGCATTTCCCCTCTGGATCGCCACACTGAGACGCTGAAACAAAAAACTGGAAGCCCTTGGGTCTCTGGTGACGTCAATGAGCTTGGACCCCAATTCCTTGAGAAATCCCAAGGCACTCTTGCCCCAGGGGCCATGCGTCTCAGACGCTATGGGAACAAAGAGGTATTGACCTTCCAGTCGCCTGTACTTGAGTGATTTTGCTGTTTCCCTGTGGTTGGCCGCCCCACCTGCTTGATCAGCTCCCAAGTGTACATAGGTGTCAGCCAGGGTGGATACACATGTGTAGTCCCACACCAACTGTCTACCCTCCTTCCATGAGTATATGGTGATGCCATCAGGGCGAAGTGCTGGGAAATCCGGGTAAATATAGAAAAATAGTTATGGTATATATATATATATATATATATATATATATATATATATATATATATATATATATATATATATATATATATATATATATATATATATATATACATACAAGAACTGCTTTTGGAAACCTGTATATGGCGCTCTTCAGGACCTTCTATACCAGTTCCTGCATATATGACGTATGTGTGAAGTCTTTTTATCTCTCCAACACAAGACTGGAGATTAGCCACTAAACTAGTCCCAGAGCTGAGAGGTAGAAGTTCCAAGGACGCTCTCGAGGAATTAAACGACTTTATTTTAATTAACGGAATAAAAATAGTTATGGTAGACATGCTTACTACATAGAAAGTTTTCGGTGTAACTGGGAGGGTAAACACGGTCCGATTAGTTAGCATGGGCGACATCGAACGAGGGGGCACCGGTTACGAACCCATTTGACCCTCAGAGAAGTAGAAAATAGTGACTGAGTATCAGAGTAGTGAACAAACAGGATGCACTTAGAGTGAAGTGTTGGACTCCATACATCACATCAGGGAGCCGGTAGGCCGAGCGGACAGCACACTGGACTTGTGATCCTGTGGTCCCGGGTTCGATCCCGGGAGCCGGCGAGAAACAATGGGCAGAGTTTCTTTCACCCTATGCCCCTGTTACCTAGCAGTAAATAGGTACCTGGGTGTTAGTCAGCTGTCACGCGCTGCTTCCTGGGGGTGGAGGCCTGGTCGAGGACCGGGCCGCGGGGACACTAAAGCCCCGAAATCATCTCAAGATAACCTCAAGGTGTTATGTGACCGAGCCCAAACGGTTCATCAACCTGTACATCAGCCAATATATGGATGACAGGCGGGGCCAGGGAGCTGAAGCTCAGCCCCTGCCCTCACACTCCCTACATCTCCCTTAGCAACAATTTTTTTTTAATTATCAGTGGAAAGCGCCAAGCCATTACGGCTATATAGCACTGGGAAGGGGTCAGGATAAGGATTGGGGATGGGACGGGGGGAAGGAATGGTGCCCAACCACTTGGACGGTCGGGGATTGAACGCCGACCTGCATGAAGCGAGACCGTCTCTCTACCGTCCAGCCCAAGGTGTTGGGTCCCTGAGCAACAAAATGCAGGAAAATTTTCGCTACAAATTTATATAATACACCTTGATGCTGTTACATTCAGCTGGGCTGTTGGAGTCTCGAACCCTGGACCCCCACGACTGTCGCCACCTTCCCTTCCCACCCAGTACCTTTGCTACTGCGTACTCTTCCCCTTCCCATAATTGCTGCCTTCCTTGCTGCCTAATCTGCTCTGGTCTGAACGGTAGAACGACGGTCTCGCTTCATGCAGGTCGGCGTTCAATCCCCAACCGTCTGAGTGGTTGGATACCATAACTTGTCCCATCCCAAATCCTTATCCTGACCCCTTCCCAGTGCTGTATAGTCGTAATGGCTTGGTTATTTCTCCTGATAGCTCCCTTTCGTTTCTCCATATTTCTACTCACATATAATTATCTAGTTGTGTGTTTCTCATACTTTCTACTTCTCTTATTCCCGTGTTCGTCTTGCTACGTGTGCTCCAGTTATTGTTCCTAATTTGCATAATTTTTACATTAAACTCATTCATTTTTATATTAATTTTTTTAACATTAGGCTTCAATTGTCACGCCCTGGTCTAATAGACTGGATCGATCAAGACAAAAATCAAATGATCTTCCTCATAATAAATCCAAAATTGCCACTTGATTAAAAAAAGTATATAACCAAAGTCTTGAGAATAACTTAATAATTTCCCAAAACTTAAAAAAAAAGTAATTCGCGGTTGTGAAGATAAGAAATTAACCAATAATATAAAGTCAAGATACTGACAGTCGACAGCCAATCAAGTTCCAGGTGAATTATTCTCCCAATTGATTTTAACTATCGACCAATTAGTTAATTTTTTGGAGGAGGAAAATTGCTTAAAGCAGAAAAAGTTAAACCGAATGCGACTAGTATTCATTTTCAGAAGCACAGACAATGAGTGACACGCAATTAAGAACTTACGAGAGAATGATCATGACTCACAAATTTACGCTCGACTTTAATTGTCATTTTGAAGCAAATTTGCAGCATTAGACAGTGATAAAAACTGTGAAGTTAAATCCCACGACATTTGATGCTGCTCTATTGTATGTTGACCAGACCACACACTAGAAGGTGAAGGGACGACGAGGTTTCGGTCCGTCCTGGACCATTCTCAAGTCTCGAATCGACTTGAGAATGGTCCAGGACGGACCGAAACGTCGTCGTCCCTTCACCTTCTAGTGTGTGGTCTGGTCAACATACTTCAGCCACGTTATTGTGACTCATCGCCTGCTCTATTGTATTTGTGTGAGCACTCGGCCGCTTTGTGTAGTTGAGTTAACCGTAGCGTAGCTCTATGTAACGTTAACTCTATGTAACGCTCTACCCCTGCTTATATAAACCTCTAACCCCGCTAATGTAGAGCAGAGTACGCGGACGTAGGCTGCTTGCCACTGCAAAAGCACTGCAATTACCTGTGGTTGAATGCTCATTGACTCACTACACTGTGATGTCCGGCATATCTCTCACCTTTGTCCACGGAGGACAGAAGAATATATAGAATACAGACCATTCTACTTTGCTCTGGTGAAGGCGGATTAAGCCGAAAACGCGTTAAGCATTCTCTATTTTTCACATGTGGTTTATCCACATAGAATACAAAATACATTTGACTGAAAGGAAAACTTCATTCACTGCAATATATAATTTTTTACATATACATAATGAATAATAGATTCAGATTCAGAAGATAACAGTATTATTAAATTAACAGAAGATGGGAGCTGCCTCGTGTGGGCCAATAGGCCTTCTGCAGTTAGCTTTGTTCTTATGTTCTTATGTTCTTAAGTCATCTTCCTTGGGTCAAAAATATAAGGACGAAAGCCTAATAAATGTATAAGAACATAAGAACAAAGGCAACTGCAGAAGGCCTATTGGCCCATACGAGGCAGCTCCTATCTATAACCACCCAATCCCACTCATATACATGTCCACTCACAAGATGAGTCGCGCTGCCCAATAAACTCGCCCCTCGGGGCAAAATTTAAAAAAAAATGCAGAGATCAAAACTTAGGGAAATATGTAGATTTTGTAGCCTAAGGAAACATGTAGGGCTCGTAGCCTAATAAGAGAAAATGGACCAGATTCCAGGAGAAGGTATAGGGGAATCGAAGCCTAGGAGCAGAAGTTAGGATTAAAGCCTAGTAGGAGATATATAAAGATTTATCTAACTAAACTGATCCCAACATAACTTAGTTAGACTGAGATGGGTTAGCTTAGGGTTGCATTACATTTTGGGCCACTACCCCTTGTTAAGTTTGCTTAAATCTTATGTTCTAAGGCCGGGTTAGGTTAGGTTAGGTTAGGTTGGGTTTGGTTAGGTAAGAATATGTTAAGTTAAGTTAGGTTGGGTTGGGTTAAGTAAAGATGGGCTAGGGCTTAGTAAGTCAAGGCTGCGTTGCATCATTTTAGGTTAGATCTTTCATGGTGGGAATAGGAGCTTTGAATTGGAGAATAGGAGCTGCCTTATATGGGCATTCTGAAAATTTCTTAACTTTAATGTTTTCATTAATCATTTAGCGAGTAATCAACTGGCTGCCTTTAACTCCATCTGTAAACTCTTGCTGCCTTTTCCTCGACCTGCCGTCCCCGCTTCGAATCCCTCCCCCCCCCCCCCCCCGCGCCCCCTCTCACCGTTATTCCGAAAACAGATTCACAAAAGTTATTTTATAAAAGGAAAGAAAAAATGTCCTCATCGAAAACCTTCACCAAACAGGAAATTGAAAGACAAAATAAAAAATGGAATAATGGAATTGAGAGAACGGGGGATCCGTTAGGTTGTTGTGGGAGGGAGTTGGTTAGGTTGTTGTGGGAGGCAGCAGGCAGCAGCTGCTCCCTGGACCTCTACACTGAGAGGCAGCAGGCAGCAGCTGCTCCCTGGACCTCTACACTGTGAGGCAGCAGGCAGCAGCTGCTCCCTGGACCTCTACACTGTGAGGCAGCTGCAGCAGCTGCTCCCTGGACCTCTACACTGTGAGGCAGCAGGCAGCAGCTGCTCCCTGGACCTCTACACTGTGAGGCAGCAGGCAGCAGCTGCTCCCTGGACCTCTACACTGTGAGGCATCAGGCAGCAGCTGCTCCCTGGACCTCTACACTGTGAGGCAGCAGGCAGCAGCTGCTCCCTGGACCTCTACACTGAGAGGCAGCAGCTGCTCCCTGGACCTCTACACTGTGAGGCAGCAGGCAGCAGCTGCTCCCTGCACCTGTATCAGTCATGAGGACGTTATGCAGACTATAATTTTCCTAATGCATTTGTGTGGAGTTCTATTTCCATATTTTACTCCATAAACACACACACATTATATATATATATATATATATATATATATATATATATATATATATATATATATATATATATATATATATATATATATATATATATATATATATATGTCGTACCTAGTAGCCAGAACGCACTTCTCAGCCTACTATGCAAGGCCCGATTTGCCTAATAAGCCAAGTTTTCATGAATTAATTGTTTTTCGACAACCTAACCTACCTAACCTAACCTAACCTAACTTTTTCGGCTACCTAACCGAACCTAACCTATAAAGATAGGTCA
The DNA here is from genome assembly GCF_040958095.1 of Procambarus clarkii. NCBI lineage: Eukaryota > Metazoa > Arthropoda > Malacostraca > Decapoda > Cambaridae > Procambarus > Procambarus clarkii. Next base: position 18,368,878 of record NC_091180.1, on the reverse strand, counting down.
GGTTAGGTTAAGTAGGGTTGGTTAGGTTCGGTCATATATCTACGTTAATTTTAACTCAAATAAAAAGAAATTGACCTCATACATAATGAAATGGGTAGCTTTATCATTTCATAAGAAAAAAAATTGAGAAAATATATTAATTCATGAAAACTTGGCTTATTAGACAAATCGGGCCTTGCATAGTAGGCTGAGAAGAGCGTTCTGGCTACTAGGTACGACATATATATATATATATATATATATATATATATATATATATATATATATATATATGTCGTACCTAGTAGCCAGAACGCACTTCTCAGCCTACTATGCAAGGCCCGATTTGCCTAATAAGCCAAGTTTTCCTGAATTAATATATTTTCTCTATTTTTTTTCTTATGAAATGATAAAGCTACCCATTTCATAATGAATGAGGTCAATTTTTTTTTATTGGAGTTAAAATTAACGTAAATATATGACCGAACCTAACCAACCCTACCTAACCTAACCTAACCTATCTTTATAGGTTAGGTTAGGTTAGGTAGCCGAGAAAGTTAGGTTAGGTTAGGTTAGGTAGGTTAGGTCGTCGAAAATACATTAATTCATGAAATCTTGGCTTATTAGGCAAATCGGGCCTCGCATAGTAGGCTGAGAAGTGCGTTCTGGCTATTAGGTACGACATATATATATATATATATATATATATATATATTATATATATATATATATATATATATATATATATATATATATATATATATATAAATATATATATAAATATATATATATATATATTGACTACAGTCATCCACAATTCTCACAACAGGAAATTCTAAACTTTCAGGAGAGACTATAGTGTATAGAAGCAACAAAAATATATATCCTATAATTTTTTTAGGATAAATCTGTTAATGCTTTACAAAGGTTCGCAGACAGTGGCTGTGATATGATGCGCTCTGCGAGTTGTGTGCGTTCACGTGGCTCTGAACGTCGCTGGCCCCGCGAGGAGCGTGCTGGCCCCGCGAGGAGCATGTTGGCCCCGCGAGGAGCGTGTTGGCCCCGCTAGGAGCGTGCTGGCCCCGCTAGGAGCGTGCTGGCCCCGCTAGGAGCGTGCTGGCCCCGCGAGGAGCGTGTTGGCCCCGCTAGGAGCGTGCTGGCCCCGCTAGGAGCGTGCTGGCCCCGCTAGGAGCGTGTTGGCCCCGCTAGGAGCATGTTGGCCCCGCTAGGAGCATGTTGGCCCCGCTAAGAGCATGTTGGCCCCGCTAGGAGCATGTTGGCCCCGCTAGAAGCATGTTGGCTCCGCTAGGAGCATGTTGGCCCCCGCTAGGAGCATGTTGGGCCCGCCAGGAGCATGTTGGCTCCGCTAGGAGCGTGTTGGCCCCCGCTAGGAGCGTGTTGGCCCCGCTAGGAGCGTGTTGGCCCCCGCTAGGAGCATGTTGGCCCCGCTAGGAGCGTGTTGGCCCCCGCTAGGAGCATGTTGGCCCCGCTAGGAGCATGTTGGCCCCGCTAGGAGCGTGCTGGCCCCGCTAGGAGCATGTTGGCTCCGCTAGGAGCATGTTGGCCCCGCTAGGAGCGTGTTGGCCCCCGCTAGGAGCATGTTGGCCCCGCTAGGAGCATGTTGGCCCCGCTAGGAGCATGTTGGCCCCGCTAGGAGCGTGTTGGCCCCGCTAGGAGCATGTTGGCCCCGCTAGGAGCATGCTGGCCCCGCGAGGAGCGTGATGGCCCCGCGAGGAGCATGTTGGTCCCGCTAGGAGCATGTTGGCCCCACTAGGAGCATGTTGGCCCCATTAGGAGCGTGCTGGCTCCGCTAGGAGCGTGTTGGTCCCCGCTAGGAGCGTGTTGGCCCCGTTAGGAGCGTGTTGGCCCCATTAGGAGCGTGCTGGCCCCGCTAGGAGCATGTTGGCCCCGCTAGGAGCGTGCTGGCCCCGCTAGGAGCATGTTGGCCCCGCTAGGAGCGTGTTGGCCCCGCTAGGAGCGTGTTGGCCCCGCGAGGAGCATGCTGGCCCCGCTAGGAGCGTGCTGGCCCCGCTAGGAGCCTGTTGGCCCCGCGAGGAGCGTGTTGGCCCCGCTAGGAGCGTGTTGGCCCCGCGAGGAGCGTGTTGTCCCCGCTAGGAGCATGTTGGCCCCGCTAGGAGCGTGCTGGCCCCGCTAGGAGCGTGTTGGCCCCGCTAGGAGCGTGTTGGCCCCGCTAGGAGCGTGTTGGCCCCGCGAGGAGCATGCTGGCCCCGCTAGGAGCGTGCTGGCCCCGCTAGGAGCCTGTTGGCCCCGCGAGGAGCGTGTTGGCCCCGCGAGGAGCGTGCTGGCCCCGCTAGGAGCGTGCTAGCTGGCCCCGCTAGGAGCATGTTGGCCCCGCTAGGAGCGTGTTGGCCCCGCTAGGAGCGTGTTGGCCCCGCGAGGAGCGTGTTGGCCCCGCGAGGAGCGTGTTGGCCCCGCTAGGAGCGTGTTGGCCCCGCTAGGAGCGTGTTGGCCCCGCTAGGAGCGTGTTGGCCCCGCTAGGAGCATGTTGGCCCTGCTAGGAGCGTGCTGGCCCCCGCGGGGCCAGGAAGCAGCCCGTAACAGCTGTCTAACTCCCAGGTACCTATTTACTGCTAGGTGTTCAGGGGCATCAGATGAAAGAAACTCATTTGCTGCCCTCTCGGACGGAAATCGAACTCGGGCCCCATGGATTACGACTCCCGAGCCCTGTCGACCCAGTGTGTGTACTCACTTAGTTGTGCTTGCGGGGATTGAGCTTTGGCTCTTTGGTCCCGCCTCTCAACCGTCAATCAACTGATGTACAGGTTCCTGAGCCTACTGGGCTCTATCATATCTACATTTGAAACTGTGTATGGAGTCAGCCTCCACCACATCACTGCCTAATGCATTCCACCTGTTAACTACTCTGACACTGAAAACGTTCTTTCTAACGTCTCTGTGACTCATTTGGGTACTTAGTTTCCACCTGTGTCCCTTGTTCGCGTCCCACCAGTCTTGAAGTGTTTGTCCCTGTCAATTCCCTTGAGAATCGTGTAGGTGGTTATCATGTCTCCCCTTACTCTTCTATTTTCCATGGACGTGCGTGTGTGTGTGTGTGTGTGTGTGTGTGTGTGTGTGTGTGTGTGTGTGTGTGTGTGTGTGTGTGTGTGTGTGTGTGTGTGTGTGTATTCACCTAGTTGTATTCATTAGTTGTACTCACCTAGTTGAGCTTGCAGGGTTGAGTATCTGCTCTTAAGCCCCGCCTTTCCACCATCATTATATCAATGCTGTGATTATTTTCACTCGTGTGTCTTATCATATTTATATATAAAAACTGTGTATCAAACTGGCTTGGACAGCTTCCTCGTCCAGTCCGTTCCACTCATTAACGACTCTTAGACTGGAAAAGTTCTTTCTGACAACCCTGTGACTCCCTGTCTAACCAATTTCCAATTACGTTCTCTCCTTCTGCTCCTTAATTTGAGCATTGTATCTACATCTACTTTCTCAGTTCCCTAAGTAATCTTGTACGTCGTTGTCATGTCTACCCTATTTCTTCTTTCCTCCAGTGTAGTGAGGTCCAGTTCCCTCAGTCTTTCTTCATAGCTCAGTCCCCTTAGCTCCGGAACGAGTCTTGTTGCATAATTTTTGTCCATTTTTTGTGCTTCTTTAGGCAGGGGTTCCATGCTGGGCCAGCATACTCAATAACAGGGCTCACAGAGGATGCCCGTATACAGCCACTCCTCGTGTTGTGGCAGTACTTATAGTACCCATGAGGACTATAGTATATATACCCACCTACAACTAAATTAGAAAGTAGAAATCTGTACTATTGAGTTGGACAAAATGGAAAACAATTTTTTACTCGTGTTTGACAAACTAACCTAACCTAACCTTCCCAGGTCTAGTACACGATATCTGAGGCCTAATATAGTACATATGTGTACTATACTAGGCCTGGGAATATTTAAGTTTGTTTTTTAGCTTCATTTATTTTAAAAGAATTCCTTACTAGTCAATATACTACTATCTAAAAGTTAAATACGTACGATTTGTGACTATTGACGATCGTCACAATAGTCACAATAGGTACTGTCTAGACACGAGGATGGGTCATGTACTCACCTAAGTGTGCTTGAAGGGGTTGAGCTCTGGCTCTTTGGTCGGACACACACACACACACACACACACGCGTGTGTGTGTGTGTGTGTGTGTGTGTGTGTGTGCGTGCGAATGTGTATTCATCTAATTGTACTCACCTAGTTGTGCTTGCGGGGGTTGAGCTCTGGCTCTTTGGTCCCGCCTCTCAACTGTCAATCAACTGGTGTACAGGTTCCTGAGCCTACTGGGCTCTATCATATCTACACTTGAAACTGTGTATGGAGTCAGCCTCCACCACATCACTGCCTAATGCATTCCATCCGTTAACTACTCTGACACTGAAGTTCTTTCTAACGTCCCTGTGGCTTATTTGGACCTATTGTGTGTGTATTCACCTAGTTGTAGTCACCTAATTGTGCTTGCGGGGGTTGAGCTCTGCTCTTTCGGCCCGCCTCTCAACTGTCACTCAACTGTTTCTAACTACTACTATTTTTTCACATCATATACACACACACACAACCACACCCCAGGAAGCAGCCCGTGACAGCTGACTAACTCCCACGTACCTATTTACTGCTAGGTAACAGGAGCATCAGGGTGAAAGAAACTCTGCCCAATGTTTCTCGCCGGCGCCCGGGATCGAACCCGGGACCACAGGATCACAAGTCCAGCGAGCTGTCCGCTCGGCCGGCCGGCCCCGTGTGTGTGTGTGTGTGTGTGTGTGTGTGTGTGTGTGTCTGTGTGTGTAAAATAATATACACAGTAGATATAAGAAATAGGTCGAAATTAAGTATATTAGATAATCGACGGCTAGAAAGGCGGGCCCAAGAACTAAGAGGTCGACCCAGCACACACACACACACACACACACACACACACACACACACACACACACACACACACACACACACACGCCACACACACACGCCACACACACACGCCACACACACACACACACACACACACACACACACACACACACACACACACACACACACCACACACACATATATATATATATATATATATATATATATATATATATATATATATATATATATATATATATATATATATATATATATATATATATATATATATCCCCCACTAACATATTTACCAATATTAACCAATACTGAAGCGTTACTTTCCACCAACAATTCAAACTACCGTTAACTTAACTAGGAAAACTAATTGAGAAGAATTTCCCAGGAGATTAAACTAGCCAATGTGATACACAACAAAATAATATAAAAGGTTAATTTAGCACGCCGTAAACACGTCAGAAAGGTTCCGTGGGCAACTGACCCAAGGACACCACTTGCGGGAGTGTTAAAGCGGCCCCCGCACGCAAGGGATGTCGGGCCGCACGCAAAGGATGTTGCGCTAACGAAGGCTCGGGCCAGACTGAGAGACACAACCTGCCACACTCGAGGTCGGTACGACACTGCCGTCCTCTCACTACTCTCCACCTCTTGCGGCCGCCACCACGGCGCACGCACGCAAACACGCGCACGCAAAACTTTTGTTTATGCAAAAAGAGGACCACAACGTTTCTCAATGGCATTCTGATGCACGAATTTTGCTCAAAATACTAAGTTATTTACAATCTTTCAGGACCTTTTCCTCCGTTTTATGAGCTGTGGAAAAGAAGTTCCTGTAAAATAGTCTAATAGGGGGTATAGGTGTTGTGTTAGTTGTCTCTTCAGAGGTTGCTTGGCGTTTCACTTTCCTTCTTATGAAAGGAAGGAAAGGAAAGGGTCCTGAAAGATATTGTTAATAGAAACGTTATCCCTACAGACAAAAATCAGAAGATACAACTGACGATTTACTATAAAACCAAAAAAACGGCCAACCTACTCATGAGAAACTCTCCAGACACAAAGCAGAACGCTTTAAAAGAGACCAACGTCGTCTATGCCTTCAAATGCCCTCTTGGGGACTGTAAGCCTAAAAATACTCAGTATATCGGGAAGACAACAACATCTCTTTCCAGGCGATTAACGATGAATAAGCAACAGGGCTCCATTAAGGAACATATAATCTCTTCCCACAACCAAACCATCACCAGAGAAGTCTTAACAAAAAAGACGGAAATCATCGATAGATACAGCGACAGCAGGCGGCTCGACATCTGCGAGGCACTACACATCAAGAAGTCAAACCCAGCAATCAACAGCCAAGTAATGCACAACTATATTCTACCCACTTCAAGACTCCGCACCAATATAGAAGCATCAAGAAATATGGGCCAATAGGCCCTTTGCAGTTACTTCCATTCTTCCCCTTTAACTTTACCCAATATTACCCAATATTTCGTGTTCTATCTTGTGTTGAAAGTTTGTTTTCACCTCATCCAAAACTGTTGTAACATATCACCTCACCCAAATGCAGGTATATATAATGAAAAGCCGTTTGAATTATAGCATAGTAGAACTCTGTTTAGTGTTTGCAGGTTATAGTTGTGTGTGTGTGTGTAAACTAAAGTCTTTGAAAATGTAATAAGTTATTACGAAACGCGTTCAAGTGTCGCGTCAGACTAGAAATAAAAATGAATTTTGGAGAATTGATTTTTCAATTACCATCGACAGTGAAAAGAAACATAAGAAATATTGAGAAAATTCGTGTTAGAATTATTAATCTTACTTTTTCGGTCATATTTAATAATATATATATATATATATATATATATATATATATATATATATATATATATATATATATATATATATATATATATATACATGAGCCGTGAACCATTCGTCGTGAGAGCGTTCACACACAGATCTTGCTCTATAAATCGTGGCGTTGTTTTAGTGAAGGCACTCAGAGCTGGCGGCCGATGGTGTCGTCATTTGTCTAGTAAAGCTTGCACAAGTCACAGCTCCGTCTCTCTCCTAGAGCCCCGTAGAGCCCCCCTAGAGCCTCCTAGAGCCCCCCTAGAGCCTCCTAGAGCCCCCTAGAGCCCCCTAGAGCCTCATAGAGCCGCCCTAACACATGCTAATCTTGGATCCCTGCTTTCTACATATTTTATTTTTCTTGCTCTAAACCACTTCTCAAGTGCCGTTCTTTACGCCAAAATGTCTGATCGCGACAGTTACGCGGCCCCATAAATTGACGGCCCTCTTCCTCCCCCCTCCCCATCCTGGTCGTCTACCCATCCTGGTCGTCTCTACCCATCCTGGTCGTCTCTACCCATCCTGGTCGTCTACCCATCCTGGTCGTCTACCCATCCTGGTCGTCTCTACCCATCCTGGTCGTCTACCCATCCTGGTCGTCTCTACCCATCCTGGTCGTCTACCCATCCTGGTCTACCCATCCTGGTCGTCTCTACCCATCCTGGTCGTCTACCCATCCTGGTCGTCTCTACCCATCCTGGTCGTCTACCCATCCTGGTCGTCTACCCATCCTGGTCGTCTACCCATCCTGGTCGTCTCTACCCATCCTGGTCGTCTACCCATCCTGGTCGTCTCTACCCATCCTGGTCGTCTACCCATCCTGGTCCTCTCCCCATGCCTTTAATCGTTGTTATCTAAACTATCATCCCCCTGGCCCCATATCCTACACCATATATCCAAGTTGCTGCTAGGGTGAACAGAAGTAACAGGTGAACGGAACCGTGCGCATGCGTCTTGGCCTGTCTGTGAGCCGATATGTATACACACACTAGTGTACCCAGCGGTGCCCGGGTCTCTCTAGTATCAGCCTCTGAAGGGTCATTAAGGCCAACAGAATAACTTCGTGACTTGTTAGCAAGTACCCCCCCCTCCCCCCCCCCCCATGACCTGTAACCACCTGACATGCTTAATCTGGTCTAACAATTCCAAGAACTCTTAGATACATAGTAGAATAGATTATTATTTATGTGCTCAGAGAAGTAATTAACTTATGATAAATTGGTCGTATGGTTTGTGTAATTAAAGTTAATAGAACAATTTTTGCTATGTCTTTATTGTGAGTTTTATATGTGTGAGTTGATCATTTAATTGTCCTGGAAATTCATCTGAAGTGATCAACTTCTTGTGTGGTTATGAGTGTGTGTGTGTGTGTGTGTGTGTGTGTGTGTGTGTGTGTGTACTCACCTAGTTGTACTCACCTAGTTGTGTTTGCGGGGGTTGAGCTCTGGCTCTTTGGTCCCGCCTCTCAACCGTCAATCAACAGGTGTACAGATTCATGAGCCTATCGGGCTCTGTCATATCTACACTTGAAACTGTATATGGAGTCAGCCTCCACCACATCACTTCCTAATGCATTCCATTTGTCAACCACTCTGACACTAAAAAAGTTCTTTCTAATATCTCTGTGGCTCATTTGGGCACTCAGTTTCCACCTGTGTCCCCTTGTGCGTGTTCCCCTTGTGTTAAATAGACTGTCTTTATCTACCCTATCAATCCCCTTCAGAATCTTGAATGTGGTGATCATGTCCCCCCTAACTCTTCTGTCTTCCAGCGAAGTGAGGTTTAATTCCCGTAGTCTCTCCTCGTAGCTCATACCTCTCAGCTCGGGTACTAGTCTGGTGGCAAACCTTTGAACCTTTTCCAGTTTAGTCTTATCCTTGACTAGATATGGACTCCATGCTGGGGCTGCATACTCCAGGATTGGCCTGACATATGTGGTATACAAAGTTCTGAATGATTCTTTACACAAGTTTCTGAATGCCGTTCGTATGTTGGCCAGCCTGGCATATGCCGCTGATGTTATCCGCTTGATATGTGCTGCAGGAGACAGGTCTGGCGTGATATCAACCCCCAAGTCTTTTTCCTTCTCTGACTCCTGAAGAATTTCCTCTCCCAGATGATACCTTGTATCTGGCCTCCTGCTCCCTACACCTATCTTCATTACATTACATTTGGTTGGGTTAAACTCTAACAACCATTTGTTCGACCATTCCTTCAGCTTGTCTAGGTCTTCTTGAAGCCTCAAACAGTCCTCTTCTGTTTTAATCCTTCTCATAATTTTAGCATCGTCCGCAAACATTGAGAGAAATGAATCGATACCCTCCGGGAGATCATTTACATATATCAGAAACAAGATAGGACCGAGTACAGAGCCCTGTGGGACTCCACTGGTGACTTCACGCCAATCGGGGGTCTCACCCCTCACCGTAACTCTCTGCTTCCTATTGCTTAGATACTCCCTTATCCACTGGAGCACCTTACCAGCTACACCTGCCTGTCTCTCCAGCTTATGTACCAGCCTCTTATGCGGTACTGTGTCAAAGGCTTTCCGACAATCCAAGAAAATGCAGTCCGCCCAGCCCTCTCTTTCTTGCTTAATCTGTGTCACCTGATCGTAGAATTCTATCAAGCCTGTAAGGCAAGATTTACCCTCCCTGAATCCATGTTGGCGATTTGTCACGAAGTCCCTTCTCTCCAGATGTGTTACCAGGTTTTTTCTCACGATCTTCTCCATCACCTTGCATGGTATACAAGTCAAGGACACTGGCCTGTAGTTCAGTGCCTCTTGTCTGTCGCCCTTTTTGTATATTGGGACCACATTCGCCGTCTTCCATATTTCTGGTAGGTCTCCCGTCTCTAGTGACTTACTATACACTATGGAGAGTGGCAGGCAAAGTGCCTCTGCACACTCTTTCAGTACCCATGGTGAGATCCCATCTGGACCAACAGCCTTTCTAACATCCAGATCCAGCAGGTGTCTCTTGACCTCCTCTCTCGTAATTTCGAACTCCTCCAAGGCCGCCTGGTTTACCTCCCTTTCTCCTAGCACAGTGACCTCACCCTGTTCTATTGTGAAGACCTCCTGGAACCTCTTGTTAAGTTCCTCACACACCTCTCTGTCATTCTCTGTATACCTGTCCTCGCCTGTTCTAAGTTTCAATACCTGTTCTTTCACTGTTGTTTTCCTTCTGATGTGACTGTGGAGTAGCTTTGGTTCGGTCTTGGCTTTGTTTGCTATATCATTTTCATTTGTTTGCTATATCATTTGTGTGTGTGTGTGTGTGTGTGTGTGTTTGTATGAAAAATTCCAGAAAAGTGTGCTGCCAATTAAACTACTATACACAGTCACACACACACAGCTACATATAAAAAATAATATAACAAACCGCTGTTAATTGAATCAAGAATGAAACACAGGAATTGTGTAATTTTGTGGAGTGACATTTAAGGTTCTATAAGAGTAGGCAGTAAATTTAGGTCTTCCTTGACCGAGGCAATAATACCACACATTCTCTCTCTCTCTCTCTCTCTCTCTCTCTCTCTCTCTCTCTCTCTCTCTCTCTCTCTCTCTCTCTCTCTCTCTCTAGACCAATACTTCGCGTTTCATCCGTGACTTTGATGTAAAGATAAAATACTTGGAACATAGCTTTTCCCTTGAAAACACTTAACAATTTGGCAGGAATTAAAGTGTCGTGACACTCTTAAAACAACGCGAACAAGTAAAATATGTGCTCTGAAAGTTTAGCGTTTCGCTATTTCTTATAGGATCTAGAGTGGCCTAATGACTAGCACGAATCTCTCTATTTTTCTTATGTTTTCTCTTCAATTGAGAAGTTTAATAACTAACTCTCGAAAGATCATTTGCCAGTGTGTTGCCATGTTGGCTGGGTCAGTGTGTTGGAGGGTTGGAAATATAAAAATTCTAATAAACACACATACACGCACACACACACACACACACACACACACACACACACACACACACACACACACACACACACACACACACACACGCGCGCGCACGCATCCACAATATTAATGGTGTTAACGATTTAAACGTATTCATTTGCCCGGGAGATGAACACACACAGACACAGACACACACACACACACACACACACACACACACACACACACACACACACACACACACACACCGGCGTAAATGAACAAACTGGTGGGTGTGTAAATTAGGAGAGATGTATATTTATGTGGCCCCACTACGCCCATTCTCATTAAATCTTGTGGCCCCCATACTCGTGGACAGCTAATGCAAGCCACACACAATAAATACCACCCACAAGAAAAATATATTTGGTCATTACTTCATTGAGTCTGACACTGGTGCAAATTGGAAATAAAAATTGTATTTTAAGAAATATATTTTTGGGGATTTTCTTTTATGGGAATGATATGATTATGTTGTGTATACATGTATGGGGTTGGGCTTCAGCTCCTGGTCATATATCCCTTCTGTGTATAGCCTGGCTGTGTATATTCCTTCTGTGTATAGCCTGGCTGTGTATAGAGTCTGCCTCCAGCAGTTGAAGCTGTGTATGGAGTTTACCTCCAGAACTTGAAGCTGTGTATGGAGTCTATCTCCAGCACTTGAAGCTGTGTATAGAGTCTACCTCCAGCACTTGAAGCTGTATGTGGAGTACCTCCACCACCTCACTGTTCTATCACTACCAATGTTGCTGTTCCACATTGCAAATTAGTACACACATAAGTACTCTGAAGTACACGTTAGCAAATAGGAATGTAATGGAGTATTTTGAAGTACACGTTAGCATACATGAGCACAGTGGATCATACGTGAGTTCCTGATAGTACACATGAGTCCATTGGAGTACACTTTAGTACTCAGGAACACATTGTAGTACGAATTAGCAATTGGGGGAGTACGTGTTGACAGGAATGGTTGCAGGAGCTTCCACTGGAGTAGTGGAAGCCTCCACCTCTTGAACCAGCACCCACACCTCCAGGGATTCCATAGTGGGGGTAGTGTGTGGGGTGTGGGGGTAGTGTGTGGGGTGTGGAGGTCAGTGTGTGGGGTGTGGGGGTCAGTGTGTGGGGTGTGGGGGTCAGTGTGTGGGGTGTGGGGGTCAATGTGTGGGGTGTGGGGGTCAGTGTGTGGGGTGTGGGGGTCAGTGTGTGGGGTGTGGGGGTCAGTGTGTGGGGTGTGGGGGTCAGTGTGAAGGAATGACAATCAGTATGGAATGCGTGGTGATCTCAATCAACAATTACCCGTCAGGTCACACCGTGTTCAAGACCATGATACAATATCTACCACACTACACTTGCCAATATAAGAAAAAGAGGATATTGCAGAGGGCATATTGGCCCATGCTGCACATTATTCCCCTCGTCGTTCATTGTAACATATTCAGTTGCTCTAGCAACATTGTATCCACGTCATCTCTGTCGCTGAAAATGTTCACATGATCAACGGAACGTGTCACTTAGCGCCAGACAATATAAAATTGTAAAATAAGTTTTGGAGACTTAAAATTTCAGCTTCCTACTCATGTGAAGAAGGATATACGAAACATATGGATGATTCGTGCTAGCATTACTGGTTCTGTGTTGGGCTCGATGTTATGAACATTTGGACGGTAATTAAAACACGTTGTTAGAAATCCCAATTAAATTAATTTAAAATTACTCCAATGATTAAAAGGTAGCGAATTGACACAAACTACATCTTGAGGTTATCTTGAGGTTATCTTGAGATGATTTCGGGGCTTTTTAGTGTCCCCGCGGCCCGGTCCTCGACCAGGCCTCCACCCCCAGGAAGCAGTCCGTGACAGCTGACTAACACCCAGGTACCTATTTTACTGCTAGGTAACAGGGGCATGGGGTGAAAGAAACTCTGCCCATTGTTTCTCGCCGACGCCCGGGATCGAACCCGGGACCACAGGATCACAAGTCCAGCGTGCTGTCCGCTCGGCCGACCGGCTCCAATTGTACATCAAAAGAAACTCTTTGAACATGAAGATTGCAATACACATTGACAAATATTTACGAAAATTCTAATCACTTATTTAAAAATAAAAACAAAGTTACAGCAATACCCTGAATTTTTACACTAGTCAAACAGATAAAGACTGAGAACGACCTTTTAACTACAAATGTTCCTTGGTACAATTTCCAGCACTACAAAGAACAACTAATGTGCATAAGTTTACATAACCAATAACCTCAAAGATAAACCAATTAACACAATCTAAATCAAACTAAAAAAGAACTTGGAAAAGGGGAACTAAAGAAACTGGCACAATTGTACCACTCCACGATACTGGAACAGTTGTACCACTCCATGATACTGATACTGGAACAGTTGTACCACTCCATGATACTGATACTGGAACAGTTGTACCACTCCATGATACTGATACTGGAACAGTTGTACCACTCCATGATACTGATACTGGAACAGTTGTACCACTCCATGATACTGATACTGGAACAGTTGTACCACTCCATGATACTGATACTGGAACAGTTGTACCACTCCATGATACTGATACTGGAACAGTTGTACCACTCCATGATACTGATACTGGAACAGTTGTACCACTCCATGATACTGATACTGGAACAGTTGTACCACTCCATGATACTGATACTGGAACAGTTGTACCACTCCATGATACTGATACTGGAACAGTTGTACCACTCCATGATACTGATACTGGAACAGTTGTACCACTCCATGATACTGATACTGGAACAGTTGTACCACTCCATGATACTGATACTGGAACAGTTGTACCACTCCACAAGAAAATACAAACAATTGTTACCTTTACTCTCAGCAGAAACATCTATATTACAGCTTTGAACATATAAATAATCCTTAAATTTACTAATATAGGAGTAAAGACACATATATATTATATAAATATCATATATGTGTGTCATCAGAGCACATCTGGTATAAATGACAGATTTACAATCAGGAGCACATTTGTGCAGGACATCTCATAAAATATATATATATAAATAAATATATATATAAATAAATATATATTTGCAAGAGAAGGACCCAATCTGGACCCCGTCACAACTCCATCAATTTGTTTTTAATATTTGTTATTGAAAATAAAGATAGAATCCTACAATTCTAAAAGCAATCTAAACTGTTTTATTTTGAATCCTGAATAAAGATTAGAATCAGAGCGAACAACTGATCAAATATAAAAGTTTACGAAGTTTCTAAATAAAATCACTATTCAAGAAGATGTTTGTCACGGGTTTAATCATCTTTTTATTTACAAATAAACTAATCTCTCAATGTATATACACCAAGAAGCTGGGTACACCTCTACTTTTTAAAATATAAGAACATAAGACATCTGGTTTCAATTCTTTTGACCATGTCGTAGCTCAGTCGATTGAGGCAGAGTCTGGGATGCTCTCAGACGTAGGTTCGAATCTTCGTCACGGCCCTTGTGGATTTGTTCATAAGAACATAAGAATAAAGGTAACTGCAGAAGGCCTATTGGCCCATACGAGGCAGCTCCTATTTATAACCAACCAACCCCACTCATATACATGTCCAACCTACGCTTGAAACAATCAAGGGACCCCACCTCCACCACGTTACGAGGTAATTTGTGTATATATATATATATATATATATATATATATATATATATATATATATATATATATATATATATATATATATATATATATTTATATATATATATCCCAATACAATCGCTAATCTAAATCTTTCTGTCATATTCAATAGCATATCTTCAAGAAAGATAGTTACAAAAATATACGATTCGATTCCTTATCAAATAAAATGTTAACTGGAGCGTAATATATCCGAACCAGAGGCAAGATTCACAAAGCAGTTACGCAAGCACTTACGAACTTGTCCATCTTTTCTCAATCTTTGGCGGCTTTGTTTATAATTATTAAACAGTTAATGAGCTCCGAAGCACCAGGAGGCTGTTTATAACAATAACAACAGTTGATTGACAAGTTTCATGTTTGTAAACTGTTTAATAAATGTAACCAAAGCCGTCAAAGATTGAGGAAAGATGTACACGTTCGTAAGTACTTGCGTAACCGCTTCTTGAATCTTGCCCTTCAGGAGCAGATGCACTCAGACGAGACACTCAGCTCGTGAGTGTAATATCACACTTACTCATGAGTAACGTGTTTTCACTGTCGGGGACCCCGCGGTGGCAATAGTGGCAGGCCAGTGTTGCCATACGCTCCTCTTGTAATTACGCAGCTCAGCGTGGGAGAGATTCTGATATATATCTCACAAAAACCTAATTGTTACGACAATTTGGGACACATACGTGAGGATATGTGTTGCGATGTGTCCAGGGCTGTGTTTTGGTGCTTTTATTTGCGTGTAATGACGTCATTAATGGCACCCCAAAGCATATTTGGTTTAATATATTATTTTTTTTTTTTTTTTTTGGGGGGGGGGGGGGGGGTTGCGTCATGCAATACTTTGGAGGTAAATTAATTAACAATGATAATATTTTGGGCGAGGTTTTTAAAATTAGACTCACGCACCTTCAGTCCTTATTCTCTGTGTGTGTCTCTCTCTCTTTCTTGACTCTTTGTCTGGGGTTTTCTCTACTATTCATGTCTCTTTTTCTCTTTCTCTTTACATCTCTCTACCTCTACCTCTCTCTTGCTTCACTGTTTTTTAATATTTCGGCTTATGTTATTCTCTATCTCTCTCTCTCTCTCTCTCTCTCTCTCTCTTTACTTTCTCTCCCTCTTGCTTCACTTTTTCTTGATTTTTCTCTATGTTATTCTCTCTCTCTCCCATTCCACCTTTCTCCACTACGTTCGAGTCTTTACCCAAATTATCCTTCATCTAAAAATTAGTTTAAAATAAGACAATTACAACAAGAGCGTGAGCCTGAGAGCAGCTGGGTGGTGTTTCTGAGGTGGGTGTTGCGGGGTGACCTGCCCCGCGCTTCTGGCAACACTGATATGCAAAACTACTGTCATCTTTCACCCTTGGTGTTGACAGATGCAGCCTCCGCCACGCCTGCTACTGGGAGTCGAACCCGCTAAGATTCCAGAGCCTAGTATGGCTCAGGAACCTGTACACCAGTTGATTGATAGTTGAAAGGCGGGACCAAAGAGCCAAAGCTCAACCCCCCGCAAGCACAATTAGGTTATCTTGAGATGATTTCGGGGCTTTAGTGTCCCCGCGGCCCCGTCCTCGACCAGGCCTCCACCCCCAGGAAGCAGCCCGTGACAGCTGACTAACACCCAGGTACCTATTTTACTGCTAGGTAACAGGGGCATAGGGTGAAAGAAACTCTGCCCATTGTTTCTCGCCGGCCCCCGGGATCGAACCCAGGACCACAGGATCACAAGTCCAGCGTGCTGTCCGCTCGGCCGACCGGCTTCCTAAGCTCAGTAGGCTCAGGAACCTGAATATCAGTTGATTGACAGTTGAGAGGCGGGACCAAAGAGCCAGAGCTCAACCCCCGCAAGCACAATTAGGTGAGTACAACTACGATGCCGAGTCTACGATAGTAGTTCCCATTCTCGGGGACAGGAAGCCTGATTGTGTATTTGCGTCTCCCATTGGATGAAGATTGACCGTCTCCCTGGATGCTACCCACAACAGTTGCCTAGTTCCGGGGTAAGTGTTTACTACTATGTCAATAGGTGCATCAGGTGAAGGGAAACATGCCCAAATATCTTTATCCTGCAGCGGGATTCGAACCTGGGATCCTTGGCTGTAAAGCGACTACACTGACCGTTGGTGCATGTGTACAAACTATTAACTGAGCTATACATGTATACATTAGGACCCTGAAGTATACATGTATACATCAGGACTCTGAGGTATACATGTATACATCAGGATGTAGCACCCAGGGAAGGAAACTATCAGGGAAAAGCGCCAAGGCATTAGACTAAATTAGCACAGGGATAAGGATTAGGGATGGGACGGAGGGAAGGAATGGTGCCCCAACCACTTGGACGGTCGGGGATTGAACGCCGACCTGCATGAAGCGAGACCGTCGCTCTACCGTCCAGGCCAAGTGGTTGGGCTGGAGGTATGCAACTGTTGTGGCTAGCGTCCTGAAGGTCACTTGTGGCAAACTTGAACTTACCAAGCTGTTCAGTACCTTCAGTAACTGGAGCCAGTGCCCGCAAGATCAGGTGTTAGCTCCTGGGCCCCGGTCTTGTGCACTGTGGCTCACCTGAGATAATGGTGCCCAATCCACTATATTGCAACATATTCTCAGTTCGATCTATTTACGTTTCAAGCCACACCTTCCTCCTCGGGTTCGAACCTTTACAAACTACTCTGAGGCTATATATATCTTTCCTTACATTAATCCTCTGCGCCTCTAGCTCCCACTTCTTCCTTACTGACTAGGATCTTATACGTCGCAATCATGTGTGTGCGTACCCACCTAGATGCCATACTTGTCTCTATGTAATCCTCTGCAAAGGTTTCTGATAAATCGATAATTGAAAATATAATAAAGTAATTTAGCATTACATGTTACCTTGATATTCAGAGGCTTAGTAAACAAGGGTAAACAATGGGAGGGGTAATTTAGCCTTGTTTAGCTGCCGTGGTAAACAATACAGTGATCGGGGACAGTCAGGGCTTAATTGTTCTTATGGGTTCTTTCTAATTACTTCATTTGTTGCTGAATAGGAAAAGTTTAATGGTGGAAGTTGGTTTTCCATTTATTGTATCGACTGTCAGGGTGTTGTGCCTGCTGTAATGATCCCATCCCAGTGTGTGACGAGCCTCGCCTTGTCTGCTGTGTGTCTGCTGTAATGATCCCATCCCAGTGTGTGACGAGCCTCGCCTTGTCTGCTGTGTGTCTGCTGTAATGATCCAATCCCAGTGTGTGACGAGCCTCGCCTTGTCTGCTGTGTGTCTGCTGTAATGATCCAATCCCAGTGTTTGACGAGCCTCGCCTTGTCTGCTGTGTGTCTGCTGTAATGATCCAATCCCAGTGTGTGACGAGCCTCGCCTTGTCTGCTGTGTGTCTGCTGTAATGATCCCATCCCAGTGTGTGACGAGCCTCGCCTTGTCTGCTGTGTGTCTGCTGTAATGATCCAATCCCAGTGTGTGACGAGCCTCGCCTTGTCTGCTGTGTGTCTGTGTCTGTGTCTCTCTCTCTCTCTCTCTCTCTCTCTCTCTCTCTCTCTCTCTCTCTCTCTCTCTCTCTCTCTCTCTCTCTCTCTCTCTCGCTCTCTCTCTCCCACCTCCCTCTCTCTCTCTCCCACCTCCCTCTCTCTCTCTCTCTCTCTCTCTCTCTCTCTCTCTCTCTCTCTCTCTCTCTCTCTCTCTCTCTCTCTTTCTCTCTCTCTCTCTCTCTCTCTTTCTCTCTCTCTCTCCCACCTCCCTCTCTCTCCTCTTCACAAAGGATAATTCGTAAGAAATGTGTTAAAAATACATCAATCCACTGAGAAGGATGTGTGTGTGTGTGTGTGTGTGTGTGTGTGTGTGTGTGTGTGTGTGTGTGTGTGTGTGTGTGTGTGTGTGTGTGTGTGTGTGTGTCTGTGTATGTGTGTGTGTGTGTGTGTGTGTGTGTGTGTGTGTGTGTGTGTGTGTGTGTGTGTGTGTGTGTGTCTGTGTATGTGTGTGTGTGTGTGTGTGTGTGTGTGTGTGTGTGTGTGTGTGTGTGTGTGTGTGTCTGTGTCTGTGTATGTGTATGAGTGTGTGTGTGTGTGTGTGTGTGTGTGTGTGTGTGTGTGTGTGTGTGTGTGTGTGTGTGTGTGTGTGTGTGTGTGTGTGTGTGTGTGTGTGTGTGTGTGTGTGTGTGTGTGTGTGTGTATGTGTGTGTGTGTGTGTGTGTGTGTGTGTGTGTGTATGTGTGTGTGTGTGTGTGTGTGTGTGTGTGTGCGCTGGTCTGTGGGGCTCTGCACACAACACATCAACAACTTCACTACCTGAATTTATCTCAAACATCAAAATAACTACGATCATCAACTCTCCATTGATGGTAAAGCAGATTACCCGGAGCTGCGAGTTTGATAAATAATTTTGGTCTGATTGCTACTGTAAGTGACAGGCTGATTTCTAATATAATTGATGGTCTTATTCCTAGAGTAATTATTCCTTAGACTGATGTTCCGCTTAATAATGTAATTGCTTATGTGATTTTCAGTTTGGTAGTGTAGCATAATTTCTGCCGCCTTCTCTGTCACTCATCATAACTCACTATAATGCTCACCCATCCAAATACTTCCTAAGACACATTCATTATCCCTCTTACTATAAATCTTGTCAACCCTTGTTTCCTTTCATCTAAATACCACCCACACACACACACGCCCACACACGCCCACACACGCCCACACACACCCACACCCACACACACACACACACACACACACACACACACACACACACACACACACACACGCCCACCCACACACACACACACACACACACACACACACACACGCCCACCTAATGGGCAAAGTTTGTTTCACCCTGATGCCCCTGTTACCTAGCAGTAAATAGGTACCTGGGAGTTAGTCAGCTGTCACGGGCTGCTTCCTGGGGTGTGTGTGTGTTGTGTGGTGAAAAAACAGTAGTTAGTAAACAGTTGATTGACAGTTGAGAGGCGGGCCGAAAGAGCAAAGCTCAACCCCCGCAAACACAACTAGGTGAATACACACACCCTTCCCAGCCACACACCCACACACACGACCACCCACCCACCCACCCACACACACACCCTCTCACCCATGGCTCACATCCTCTCATTCATCACTGGTTATCACTTCACTTTATTACACTGTTAAGTAAAAGGAATGTGTGTGGAGTGGGAGGCCGATAAGAATGAAGAGTTATGCACGTCGACTGAGGACGCCAAAGTCCCGGACTATCTTATATGTAATTAACAACTGAGTAGAGCAAGTTCTTAAGATACTTTTACCTTATCATAATAGGTTATTACCGATAATATTAATAATATCATTGTTATAAGAATTACGGAAGCAACAGACGGCTCATTGACCCATACGAGGCAGCTAAAGTTTACATGCACCCAAACTCCTTCATATAGGTGTCGTCTAACCTCTACTTTAAACGAGTCATCGATCCAACATCTATTATGTTAACCGGTAATTTATTCCATAAATCAACAACACTGTTTCACAACCAGTATTTACCCAGGCCTTTCCTGAATCTATACTTATCCAATTTATTGTATCGTGTTCTATTTTGTTTTGATATCATTATTATCTGTTAATATAACCTGTAATATTATTATTTGTAACATTTGTAGTATATGCGAACCCACATATATGAAAATGAAAGAAAATCTTGGACAGTTTTCTTGGGGTAACTAACCAAGAGCTGGAGAGGGGAAGGTGAGGAGGAAGATAGTGAGGGGGAAGATTGTGAGGGGGAAGATAGTGAGGGGAAAGATAGTGAGAGGGAAAAAGGTGATAGGAAAAATGGAGAAGAATAGGTAATTATCAGAAAAAAGTGCTAAGCCATAACGACTATCTATCTATAGATAGATGTAAAAGAATGTTTGTCTGTTCGATGTTAGATCAGACGCCCGGGGCAAGTCTCACTAAACTATGATGGGTGGGGGGAGGTCAACCCCCATGACCCCCCCCCCCAGTGCATGGAACGACAGGTTATCCTAGTCTTCAGTGTCACTAAATATAAGACGACTTCCTTAGTAAGATAATAGTGAGGAAAAGTGATGCAAAGAAGGTGGTAAAGGATAGGAAAGTTGGCGAAGGACAGTGAAAGTGAAGGATAGGGAAGGTGGTCGAGGGTGCGGGATGGTGATGAAGAATAGGAAAGATGGTGATAGGCAGTGAGAGTGATGAGAGCCAAAGAAGGTGATGAAGGATAGGGAAGCTGGTGATAGGCAGTGAGAGTGATGAGAGCCAAAGAAGGTGATGAAGGATAGGGAAGCTGGTGATAGGCAGTGAGAGTGATGAGAGCCAAAGAAGGTGATGAAGGATAGGGAAGCTGGTGATAGGCAGTGAGAGTGATGAGAGCCAAAGAAGGTGGTGAAGGATAGGGAAGGAGAAGGAAGGTAGTAATGATGGTGACTGTAGATGGAGTACCAAGCCCTGCCTAGATAGGTAAAATGGTTATAATGATGAAGATAGTATGTACTTAGTATCATTATAGTGATAAGGACGATAGTGTGTAGTTTAGACACAGCGTCGAAGAATGTTTGTAGTGAAGATGGTTACAGTGATGACGGCGACATGGGTAGTTAAGATAGTGTGTAGGGGGAGGTGGCTATGGTGATGAGGATAGTGATTAATAACCTTTCAGAGGTTGATAGGCCTTAAAAATCCTCCAGAGGTTTATAGGCCTTAATAACCCTCCAGGGGGTTGATATAATGAAGAACCAGAGATAAGAAGGGATAGGTCAAAGGTCATGAATGCGTTTAACCTCAAATAACATATTCCAGGTCAAAGGAGAGGGTAGGTGGAACACGCCAGAGGTCAAGACTATCAAGAACCATCAACACTAGGTCAAAGGTCAATATAGGCAAGTAACGCCGAGGGCGGAGGTTGCAACGGGGGTCATAACGTTAGGAAGACGCTGCAAGATGCAACAAATTTCGTCTAATCTTGATAAATTCTAAGGAAGTCGTGAAATGCAGGAAGTGTGTGAAATATTTACGCGAGTCCA
Source organism: Procambarus clarkii (assembly GCF_040958095.1). Taxonomy (NCBI): domain Eukaryota; kingdom Metazoa; phylum Arthropoda; class Malacostraca; order Decapoda; family Cambaridae; genus Procambarus; species Procambarus clarkii. The sequence goes on along the minus strand of NC_091180.1, from coordinate 18,347,511 downwards.
TCCCACGCGCTCGCAAAATGAGGCAGTTTACAGAGAACCCAATAACAAAAATTATTACGTTTAATAACGAATATCTCGTTGATACCGCAATAAAACCCAATTTATTTATTAAGATTTGATGTATAATATAAAATTAATTGAAATACATGCAACATAAAATAATTATTAGCAAAGCTAACATATAAATTACATATATATATAGAATTTATTTTTTTCGATGTTTGCGTGTGGTTTGCTTGCCATGTTTATGTTCAAAGTTGCAGGAACCAAACAAGGGTGTAACTTGTGCCTCACACACACCGCGGGTCAGTCAAGAAATGTTGGCGCCAAACACCGCCGACTCAAGTGACTTTATCCAAGAATTATTTCATGGAATTATCAACACAGGAGGTGTTAACTTAAGGGCCAGAAATACATTTTTATATAATGTTTACGAACAGGGAGAACTAGCTTTTGGGCTGATGATTTAATAGTTGAGCATTTGAAGGCAGTTTGATATATACATTATACATATATGTGTATATATATATATTTTAATATAATATATATATATATATATATATAAAATCAATAAGATTATTGATAATAAATTTTTAATTTAATAATATATATATATATATATATATATATATATATATATATATATATATATATATATATATATATATATATATATATATATATATATATATATATATATATATATACCCGGAGTTGCCTGGGTATGACTGCCTGTCACTCCTCTGTATTTCTACTTATATGTATCTATCAATATCAATCTCTATCTCTCTACATAGTTTCTATCGAGCTCTTTCTCTTTCTAGCTATCTCTCTATCTAGCTCTAACTCTATGTAGCTACATATCTCTATTTATTTATCTTTCTATCTACTATATCTAGCATTTCATTCAAAATGATCTGTTACCAGAAATTTTAGCCAAATATCCCTAGTTTGCTAATTACAGGTAGTATCTAAGTGCTTGTAACCTATCCACCGCTGCCCACTGGATGGGGGGCGGTGTGCAGGACAAACATATCAATTGTGACACCAGCTCTCCACATATGTCAGTTGCTTAATTTAGAAACTGTATTTGTGGTCGATCTCGAATCCATTGTTGATGTGACAATGTGCATTGAATTTTGTAACTATCTCATCAAGATTGTAACTTGCTTAGCTAAATGAATTGTGGGGTTCAGTCCCTGAGCCCATTATGTGCCTCTGTAACTCCTTCCACTACCGCCCACAAGATGGGTATGGGGTGCATAACAAATGAACAAAATTCCACCCTGAATCTAGCTATATACATCTCTATTAAGCTATCTGTCTATCTAGCTATCTTTCTAGCTCTCTATCTCCTCCCTTTCCCACTTCTTGCCCTTTTTCTTCCCCCTTCCCCTCTTCCCTTCCTCTTTGACCCCCCCCCCTGCAGGTGCGCGAGAGCGTGGCTATCACCGCTCCTCTTATGTGTACAGGACTCTCATCACTAAGCCACCGTCCCGTGTAGTGTTCCTTAGTGCAGACTACTGGGGTAAAGGCATCATTCCTTCACTAGACTGTTACATCGGGGAAGGTCATCATATCTTCACTCTCCTTCTTGCTGGTGATGGAACTTTGGCCAGAATGTGTCCTTGTTGACACGGGCCTGAAGCCTGACACGGGCCTGAAGCCTGACACGGGCCTGAAGCCTGACACGGGCCTGAAGCCTGAAGCCTGAAGCTTCATGTAGGTGTTGATAACATGTTCCTACAGCTACTTAATAGTCAGCGCTTGCTACAACTTAAGGATGCTCCCTGTAAAGATATACTTCTGTGCTCCCTGTAAAGATATACTTCTGTGTTCCCTGTAAAGATATACTTCTGTGCTCCCTGTAAAGATATACTTCTGTGCTCCCTGTAAAGATATACTTCTGTGCTGCCTGTAAAGATATACTTCTGTGCTCCCTGTAAAGATATACTTCTGTGTTCCCTGTAAAGATATACTTCTGTGCTCCCTGTAAAGATATACTTCTGTGCTCCCTGTAAAGATATACTTCTGTGCTCCCTGTAAAGATATACTTCTGTGCTCCCTGTAAAGATATACTTCTGTGCTCCGTGTAAAGATATACTTCTGTGCTCCCTGTAAAGATATACTTCTGTGTTCCCTGTAAAGATATACTTCTGTGTTCCCTGTAAAGATATACTTCTGTGCTGCCTGTAAAAATATACTTCTGTGCTCCCTGTAAAGATATACTTCTGTGCTCCCTGTAAAGATATACTTCTGTGCTCCCTGTAAAGATATACTTCTGTGCTCCCTGTAAAGATATACTTCTGTGCTCCCTGTAAAGATATACTTCTGTGTTCCCTGTAAAGATATACTTCTGTGTTCCCTGTAAAGATATACTTCTGTGCTCCCTGTAAAGATATACTTCTGTGCTCCCTGTAAAGATATACTTCTGTGTTCCCTGTAAAGATATACTTCTGTGTTCCCTGTAAAGATATACTTCTGTGTTCCCTGTAAAGATATACTTCTGTGTTCCCTGTAAAGATATACTTCTGTGTTCCCTGTAAAGATATACTTCTGTGCTCCCTGTAAAGATATACTTCTGTGCTCCCTGTAAAGATATACTTCTGTGCTCCCTGTAAAGATATACTTCTGTGCTTCCTGTAAAGATATACTTCTGTGCTCCCTGTAAAGATATACTTCTGTGCTGCCTTTTAAGATATACTTCTGTGCTCCCTGTAAAGATATACTTCTGTGCTGCCTTTTAAGATATACTTCTGTGCTCCGTGTAAAGATATACTTCTGTGCTCCCTGTAAAGATATACTTCTGTGCTCCCTGTAAAGATATACTTCTGTGCTCCCTGTAAAGATATACTTCTGTGCTCCCTGTAAAGATATACTTCTGTGCTCCCTGTAAAGATATACTTCTGTGTTCCCTGTAAAGATATACTTCTGTGCTCCCTGTAAAGATATACTTCTGTGCTCCCTGTAAAGATATACTTCTGTGTTCCCTGTAAAGATATACTTCTGTGCTCCCTGTAAAGATATACTTCTGTGCTCCCTGTAAAGATATACTTCTGTGCTCCCTGTAAAGATATACTTCTGTGCTCCCTGTAAAGATATACTTCTGTGCTCCCTGTAAAGATATACTTCTGTGCTCCCTGTAAAGATATACTTCTGTGCTCCCTGTAAAGATATACTTCTGTGCTCCCTGTAAAGATATACTTCTGTGCTCCCTGTAAAGATATACTTCTGTGCTCCCTGTAAAGATATACTTCTGTGCTCCCTGTAAAGATATACTTCTGTGCTCCCTGTAAAGATATACTTCTGTGCTCCCTGTAAAGATATACTTCTGTGCTCCCTGTAAAGATATACTTCTGTGCTCCCTGTAAAGATATACTTCTGTGCTCCCTGTAAAGATATACTTCTGTGCTCCCTGTAAAGATATACTTCTGTGCTCCCTGTAAAGATATACTTCTGTGCTCCCTGTAAAGATATACTTCTGTGCTCCCTGTAAAGATATACTTCTGTGCTCCCTGTAAAGATATACTTCTGTGCTCCCTGTAAAGATATACTTCTGTGCTCCCTGTAAAGATATACTTCTGTGCTCCCTGTAAAGATATACTTCTGTGTTCAGGGGAAAGTCATATTATTATTCCTTTTTCAAAGGCAATGACCATGCGCCCCCCTCCCCCCCCCTCCTCCCCCCCACTACTGCCTGAAACCAAATCGTGGGTTATTGGTATTCATAAGATAGAAGAGAAATGGTCTCTCTGCTGCGATGGTTATAATAGCGCCTTCAGCAGACCTGCTATTATTTCAGCAGACCTGCTATTACTTCAGCAGACCTGCTATTACTTCAGCAGACCTGCTATTACTTCAGCAGACATGCCATTACTTCAGCAGACATGCTATTACTGCAGCAGACCTGCTATTACTTCAGCAGACCTGCTATAACTTCAGCAGACCTGTTATTACTTCAGCAGACCTGCTATTACTTCAGCAGACCTGCTATTACTTCAGCAGACCTGCTATTACTTCAGCAGACATGCCATTACTTCAGCAGACATGCTATTACTACAGCAGACCTGCTATTACTTCAGCAGACATGCTGCCCCTTCCAGCCTCACCAACTGCTCCTGCTTTCACTTTCTCTGTTCCTTCATCTGTCAAATATTTCTATCTTTCCCATTGCCAACTTTATTTTCTTATCTACTTTCAGTTATTTTTCCCTTAGCTCATTTCCCATCCCCCCCCCCATTCCATCCCCTCCCATATCTCCCCTTCCACACTCACCCACGGCAGTTAGCAGGTCCTGAACGACCTGGAATTACTCTCAGACACTTCCATCAGCCCCACAACTGTCAACTATTGCCTTTAAAATATTGAAATTGCAAATTCCTTACTTTCAAAACCGCCCGTGGCGACTCATCCTCTCTGTGGTGAACCATCTAGTCGCAGATGATGAGTTACATCAACGTGGCTGAAGATATGATGAGTTACATCAACGTGGCTGAAGATATGATGAGTTACATCAACGTGGCTGAAGTTATGATGAGTTACATCAACGTGGCTGAAGATATGATGAGTTACATCAACGTGGCTGAAGATATGATGAGTTACATCAACGTGGCTGAAGATATGATGAGTTACATCAACGTGGCTGAAGATATGATGAGTTACATCAACGTGGCTGAAGATATGATGAGTTACATCAACGTGGCTGAAGATATGATGAGTTACATCAACGTGGCTGAAGATACGATGAGTTACATCAACGTGGCTGAAGATACGATGAGTTACATCAACGTGGCTGAAGATATGATGAGTTACATCAACGTGGCTGAAGATATGATGAGTTACATCAACGTGGCTGAAGATATGATGAGTTACATCAACGTGGCTGAAGATATGATGAGTTACATCAACGTGGCTGAAGATATGATGAGTTACATCAACGTGGCTGAAGATACGATGCGTTACATCAACGTGGCTGAAGATACGATGAGTTACATCAACGTGGCTGAAGATATGATGAGTTACATCAACGTGGCTGAAGATATAATGACTAAACCCCACATCAGAATATGAGGAGACGACGACGTTTCGGTCCGTCCTGGACCATTGTCATGTGGGACAGAAGAGAGGGAATGAGACAGGCAAATTAAAATTAGAGAACGTGAGGGAAAGGAACGAGAACGTGTTTCGCAAGACAGTCGTTAGGAAACCTAAATTGGTTGTTGGAACGGTAACAAGGATAGACTGGAAGGCTCGAATAGGCTGTTTGCAGGAAGGTAGAGGATTGAAGAGATGCAATGGCTGGTATAAGTGTCTAGTTCCTTGCCACGAACCAGAGGTGTTTGGGCACACTATACCCTGGGGGGCGAGGCACTCATCCTCACGATGCACTCACCACCAAGAGGCACTCATCACCAAGTGGCACTCAGCCCGCCCTCACAGCACACTTGAGGCTCAACACGCACTCTGCAGTAACGAACTTAATATATTTCTTGGAGTATTTTCTCAGAAGCGACTTAGAAATGGAGAACAAATTTGCATGGCAAACACAGTCTCGGCGTCACTGGGAGTCAAGTACCACGAGAAGGGGAAGAAGGAGGAGAGACTGAGGAAGAAGACAAGGAAGAAGGAAACATGGAAAAGAGGAAAGAGGAAAGAGAAAGATGACATGATAGTGGAGGAAATGAAGACGAAAAATGGACAGTTATATATACAATTATACATATCCACCTTCCTTGGAAACCGTCAGTGAATTACCAAGCAAGAACCAGATGTAACATTACAGGAGGATGACCCAGAGAACGACAGCGAGATATGTGAGCTATTAAAGGAATGATTCTGTATTGAAGATGGAACGTAACTAACTCCCATATGAAAGTGGTAGGTTAACCTGAGGGTTAACCCCCCACTATCCCCCTCCCTGGGGTAGAGGGAGGCCCCTTCCCCAGGTCCTGGGGAAGGGGCCGCGGCCCCTTCCCCATGCCTTGGGGGAGGGGAAAATTGCCATAGGACAGAGGAGAAGGGATTTATATACATTTTCTTTAACATCAAATTTTGACTTCATTTATTTCTCTTTGTACACTTTTATCTTCCTCTCTCTCTCTCTCTCTCTCTCTCTCTCTCTCTCTCTCTCTCTCTCTCTCTCTCTCTCTCTCTCTCTCTCTCTCTCGCACTCTCTCTCTCTCTCTCTCTCTCTCTCTCTCTCTCTGAGGAAAGGTTTCTCTTTCCTGTTCCATACAGTTCAAGTCTTTAACACTATCTCACTGTCACTGCCTTAATCGTCCCCTCTTCCTCCATTTTTACCCTCCCTTTCCACATTTTCTCTCCAAACCCATCTACGCCTTTCCTCCCTTTTCCGTTCCTCCCCTTCCCACAGTCACCCCTGCTTCCCAGCTCCCTCTCAAGCGGTTGTTTATTTGTTTACACTCAAAGGTTCCCATAGGAACCGAGCCATAATTCTGGAAGACTGGCTCAATGGTTCTTGTTTCTGCTCGTCAACACCAGGTTGGGTTCCTGCTCCCGGACACGCCCGGGGGCGCAACACAAAAAAGAACTCCAAGACAGGAACACAACGAAACACAGAACGCATCAAAATAATTATAGACCAGAGACCATAGCAGCAACACAGAATAGAGACCACAGCAACATCACACAATAGAGACCACAGCAACATCACACAACACTGACCACAACAACACACAACACTGACCACAACAACACACAACACAACACTGACCACAACAACAACACACAACACTGACCACAACAACAACAACACAACACTGACCACAACAACAACACACAACACTGACCACAACAACAACACACAACACTGACCACAACAACAACACACAACACTGACCACAACAACAACAACACAACACTGACCACAACAACAACACACAACACTGACCACAACAACAACACACAACACTGACCACAACAACAACACACAACACTGACCACAACAACAACAACACAACACTGACCACAACAACAACAACACAACACTGACCACAACAACAACAACACAACACTGACCACAACAACAACACACAACACTGACCACAACAACAACACACAACACTGACCACAACAACAACAACACAACACTGACCACAACAACAACAACACAACACTGACCACAACAACAACAACACAACACTGACCACAGCAACATCACACAACACTGACCACAACACTGACCACAACAACAACACACAACACTGACCACAACAACAACACACAACACTGACCACAACAACAACAACACAACACTGACCACAACAACAACAACACAACACTGACCACAACAACAACAACACAACACTGACCACAACAACAACAACACAACACTGACCACAACAACAACAACACAACACTGACCACAGCAACATCACACAACACTGACCACAACACTGACCACAGCAACAACACACAACACTGACCACAACAACAACACACAACACTGACCACAACAACACACAACACTGACCACAACAACAACACACAACACTGACCACAACAACAACACACAACACTGACCACAACAACAACAACACAACACTGACCACAACAACAACAACACAACACTGACCACAACAACAACAACACAACACTGACCACAACAACAACAACACAACACTGACCACAACAACAACAACACAACACTGACCACAGCAACATCACACAACACTGACCACAACACTGACCACAGCAACAACACACAACACTGACCACAACAACAACACACAACACTGACCACAACAACAACACACAACACTGACCACAACAACAACACACAACACTGACCACAACAACAACACACAACACTGACCACAACAACAACACACAACACTGACCACAACAACAACACACAACACTGACCACAACAACAACACACAACACTGACCACAACAACAACACACAACACTGACCACAACAACAACAACACAACACTGACCACAACAACAACAACACAACACTGACCACAACAACAACAACACAACACTGACCACAACAACAACACACAACACTGACCACAACAACACACAACACTGACCACAACAACAACAACACAACACTGACCACAACAACAACAACACAACACTGACCACAACAACAACAACACAACACTGACCACAACAACAACAACACAACACTGACCACAACAACAACAACACAACACTGACCACAGCAACATCACACAACACTGACCACAACACTGACCACAACAACAACACACAACACTGACCACAACAACAACACACAACACTGACCACAACAACAACAACACAACACTGACCACAACAACAACAACACAACACTGACCACAACAACAACAACACAACACTGACCACAACAACAACAACACAACACTGACCACAACAACATCACACAACACTGACCACAACACTGACCACAGCAACAACACACAACACTGACCACAACAACAACACACAACACTGACCACAACACTGACCACAGCAACAACACACAACACTGACCACAACAACAACACACAACACTGACCACAACAACAACACACAACACTGACCACAACAACAACACACAACACTGACCACAACAACAACAACACAACACTGACCACAACAACAACACACAACACTGACCACAACAACACACAACACTGACCACAACAACAACACACAACACTGACCACAACAACAACAACACAACACTGACCACAACAACACACAACACTGACCACAACAACACACAACACTGACCACAACAACAACAAAAACACAACACTGACCACAACAACAACACACAACACTGACCACAACAACAACACACAACACTGACCACAACAACAACACACAACACTGACCACAACAACAACAACACAACACTGACCACAACAACAACAACACAACACTGACCACAACAACAACAACACAACACTGACCACAACAACAACAACACAACACTGACCACAACAACAACACACAACACTGACCACAACAACAACACACAACACTGACCACAACAACAACACACAACACTGACCACAACAACAACACACAACACTGACCACAACAACAACACACAACACTGACCACAACAACAACACACAACACTGACCACAACAACAACACACAACACTGACCACAGCAACAACAACACAACACTGACCACAACAACAACAACACAACACTGACCACAGCAACAACACACAACACTGACCACAACAACAACACACAACACTGACCACAACAACAACACACAACACTGACCACAGCAACAACACACAACACTGACCACAACAACAACACACAACACTGACCACAGCAACAACAACACAACACTGACCACAACAACAACAACACAACACTGACCACAGCAACAACACACAACACTGACCACAGCAACAACACACAACACTGACCACAACAACAACACACAACACTGACCACAGCAACAACACACAACACTGACCACAACAACAACACACAACACTGACCACAACAACAACACACAACACTGACCACAACAACAACAACACAACACTGACCACAGCAACAACACACAACACTGACCACAACAACAACACACAACACTGACCACAACAACAACACACAACACTGACCACAGCAACAACACACAACACTGACCACAACAACAACACACAACACTGACCACAGCAACAACACACAACACTGACCACAACAACAACACACAACACTGACCACAACAACAACAACACAACACTGACCACAGCAACAACACACAACACTGACCACAACAACAACACACAACACTGACCACAGCAACAACACACAACACTGACCACAACAACAACACACAACACTGACCACAACAACAACACACAACACTGACCACAGCAACAACACACAACACTGACCACAACAACAACAACACAACACTGACCACAACAACAACAACACAACACTGACCACAACACTGACCACAACAACAACACACAACACTGACCACAGCAACAACACACAACACTGACCACAACAACAACACACAACACTGACCACAGCAACAACAACACAACACTGACCACAACAACAACAACACAACACTGACCACAGCAACAACACACAACACTGACCACAGCAACAACACACAACACTGACCACAACAACAACACACAACACTGACCACAGCAACAACACACAAGACAAAACAGCTTTCGTTTCCAGGTAGAAAGACGCCTTTTCCTCCTCCTAGAGAACATATAGGAAATTAGAAGAGCCTTCAGGAGCCTGGACAAGGATGGCATTCGTCATCACCTACGTGAGACGAATATGTGAGGCTGCAGCTCCGACATTGACTCACACGTTAAACATAGAACGAAAAATGTAAATATTTTAAGTTTAACTCATATCTTAATCACATAACTGAGAGGATTGGGGTGTAAGGAGAGACTGAAATAACTAAACCTAACACCAGTTGAACAATGCCAAAGATAACATGATCGAAACATGAAAGATATTTAATTGCTTTGATTTAAAGCGGCTATTTAGAACGAGTCGTGAGACCGTTTGGGCACGGAGGGAAGCTGGTTATTCACGCGAGTCAGATAACAAACCACTTCATTGGAGGGAAGGAAGTATGCAAGCACTGGAGGCATATACACACCTGACGCTATACATATATATACATAGATATACATCCCCTACACATGGCGGCACGTGGCAGCCATCATGTCAGAGCACCGACAGCATGAGACAGCTGTAGGTCAAGCTAAAGCTAAATCATCCAATCCTTAGTATATATGAACTAGCAGCTTATCCCTATTTACAAACATCTTAGAGGACGAGCGAGGTGACCAAGTGAGACACAAACACCTCTGGATCAAAGAGGTTGTAGTGGCAACAAACAGTTACGCCTACAACACAAACAGCCAGGCTCAGGAGCTGAAGCCCTGCCTCTAAGAAATACAAAGTAGGCAAGGAACAATTAAGCGCGAGGAAGTCAGAAAATATATCTTCTCTCTGACCCCAGCCTTCTGTTGCAGGTGGTGTTGTGTGGATGGGGTGGATGGGGGGTGGATGGGGGTGGTGGATGGGGGGGTGGATGGGGGGGGTGGATGGGGTGGATGGGGGCAGGGACAGTAAGACATTTCACTTGTGCCCCCAAGATAACCTCTGACTTACTCAGCCACAGTCACCAGCACAAATTGTAAGCAGCTTTTGTTTTCACCTCTGACTGTCCCTCAGGCTCTATTGTATTGTTTCCTGAGCTCTCTTCTTATATATATATATATATATATATATATATATATATATATATATATATATATATATATATATATATATATATATATATATATCCCGTAATCCCGTAAGTAAATATATATCCAAATCCCGTAAGTATAGAGAACTGGATCACCACTACAATTTTGTCCCCATTGCTTCTGAGACACTCGGCGCCTGGGGTAAAAGTGCTACCAGTTTTTTGAAGGAACTGGGTTCTAGGCTCATTGAAACAACAAGGGACCCGAGAGCTGCAAGCTTTCTTTTCCAGCGCCTCAGTGTGGCGATACAGAGGGGAAATGCGCACTGCATCCAGGGTTCCTGCCCGCCATCTGAGGAGCTGAAGGAACTCGACAACCTATAATAACAATCTTTGTAACCCATATGTAACTCCTTTTTTGTAACAAAGTTCAAATAAAGTAAATATATATGTGTACATACAAAAGAATGGGGGTGGTAGGAGAAGATAATATTAGTGTTCAGTGAGAAACCACAAGGTCTCCTCTGAATACTTTTTATTTTCTTCTCCGAGGCTATGGGTCCCCACATTGGCACCAGAGGTGGTACCCTCACAAACTAATAAAAAAAAAAAAAAAAATATATATATATATATATATATATATATATATATATATATATATATATATATATGTGTGTGTGTGTGTGTGTGTGTGTGTGTGTGTGTGTGTGTGTGTGTGTGTGTGTGTACTCACCTAGTTGTACTCACCTAGTTGTGTCTGCAGGATCGAGCATTGACTCTTGGATCCCGCCTTTCGAGCATCGGTTGTTTACAGCAATGACTCCTGTCCCATTTCCCTATCATACCTGGTTTTAAAATTATGAATAGTATTTGCTTCCACAACCTGTTCCTGAAGTGCATTCCATTTGTGTGTGTGTGTGTGTGTGTGTGTGTGTGTGTGTGTGTGTGTGTGTGTGTGTGTGTGTGTGTGTATGTGTGTGTGTGTGTGTGTGTGTGTGTGTGTGTGTGTGTGTGTGTGTGTGTGTGTGTGTGTGTAGCAGTCCATCCAGTATCCACATATTATTCAATGTGACGAGATCAGTGATTCTAGCTCGAATCTTCACTATTTTCCTATAATTTTTCTTCAGTTGAGAAGTTAACAAATTAACTCCGCGAAGTCAATTTTTATCATTTTATTTGGCCTGATACTGAGAGATGGGTTTTGTTAACTCTTGTTAACATTGTCAGAGGCATAGTTTGAATGATTGCAAAGTTTCTTGTGGCATTAATTATATCCCAGGATGAGGTGAAGGTGATGAGGTGAGGCACCTCACATACAAGTCCATTGTATACTATGTATGTGGTGAGTATGTGGGCCTGCGGGCCGCTCCAAGCAACAGCCTGGTGGACCAAACTCTCACAAGTCGCGCCTGGCCTCGGGCCGGAATTGGGGAGTAGAACAACTCCCAGAACTCCATCAACCAGGTATACTGTCAAATCTTGTGTGTGTATGATGGCTGGAATAGTATGTTGTATGTTCCGTCGTATTCCCCAGAGTGTAATGTGGAGGTAGTTGGCTACTGACACATGGCTTTGTTTGGTCGGTGTATAATGCCTCGCCCACTGTCTTCTGCTGTCGCTGTCTGTCAGTATGTCTCTGGTGAGGGTCTCGCAATCCTTCATAATGTGTTGAAACATAAAAACATTCGGAATTATCGTTTCATTGTCCTAGATGGATAATTATAGATAATATTATCTCTCTCTTTTGTCTCGCTTATCTTATTCCCACTCACAATAAATTAAAAAAATTTGGGAAAGAATTTTCAGCAATGTTTTGTAATTTGATGTCCTTATTCTCGCCAGTTTCTCGTCATCATTGGACTTAGATATTGACATAGACAAGGAACAGCAAGGATACCTGAAAACATCTTTAATAGACTTCATTTCCTCTTCCTGTGTTTACATTAATTTCCTCACTTTGTTCCGTATTCTCTCACCCCTTTTAAGCATACTTCAATATTCTTATCCATTAACAATAAATCTCTAAATTATACCACGAATTTCGCCACTCAAAACACACAGTAAAACACCCTCAAAACACACTCAAAACACACTCAAACTTGCCTTGAGTTGCTTCCCACGAGAAACACAAGTTTTTCCTCTGGATTATGTTTTTTGTTTTGTTTTACAACTCTGAACAAAAAAATTAGGGTTGCCATTTTTCTTTCCTTTGAGGTAAATTTCCTTCTGCTTTATTTTTCATTATTTCCACTTTTAACAGGAAAAATTGACTCGTAAATATTATAATTATTTGTGTATTATTATTTAGGATAATAATTTTAATTAGTGAAGTATTTGCAATACTTCAGCCATTACAATCACATAAATCACGATTAGGCAATTATATATATATATATATATATATATATATATATATATATATATATTGTGACGGTAACGCGTTGGTGTTCGGCTGTTTAAGGCTAGGGGTATGGCCTCGTCACATAGTTATAAAAAAAAATAGAAAAACTGGAACTTCGTCTGTGGTAAGGTAAGGAGAAGACACACAAAACACAAGTAAAACTTTAACAATGAAATTTTAATTACGTTAAATAAATCAAAACATGAAAATAATGCACAAACAAATTCTTATAATAAAATCAATGAATCAAAATAATAAGAATACTTAAATGACACAATGAAAGTTACGTTAAGGCAAAATAATAAGAAGTGCAACACAAAAGTTAAGTGGGAGGTGCTGGAATATTGGCTTAAAGCCACCACCTCTCTCAGTACACGCTAACGTCTAGCTGGGAGGAGTGCTGGCTACGAAAGCACGGAACATTCTGAGGACTGATGTTGGGGCGACCCCAGACATCAGGTAGTATTGGGGGGGGGGCGAGGCAGGTGCAGCCAGACCGGCGACCAATCAGCGGAGTCGTAGCGATCAACGGGTAGTTTGGTGGTTGGAGTTCGAACAGGTGGCTGGTTGCATACGTTTCTGCTCACCCTGGCAAGCCTTGCTGGTGTTTGTTGTCGTTGTTGGACATTTCTTCCATAGTCTTTTATATAGTTGTGAAGACGTAATTATGAAGGGAAGAGCAGGCTCAATCTCTTGAAGGAGATTATCGTCACAACTCTCCCCCGAAGCCTGCGGTTCTGGAAGAAGTACGTCGTTATGTGGTGGAGTAATGGATGGAGTTGCTTCTATTTCATAAACTCTGGAGAGATCATGGGCTAAGATGTTGTCAGACTCTTGGTATAGCGTGTCTCCAGGTTGAATTTCTGCAGTTAGCAAGCCCATAGTAGAAGATGTTGAGATGAGAAGTGGGCGTGCTGCAGGAGGTGTAGGGTGGTGTGGTCCGTATTGATGGTGGACCGAGCACTTTTCAGGTGTGGAGTGAAGTGCTGAAGCTTCAGGATGAGGAAGAGTAGCTCCTTGCCAATTGTTCCGTAGATCCTTGTAGCAGTAGTCGCTGACAGGTGTATTCTTCTCGCCTCGTTGCTGCATCACGACACCACCCACGTCGGTACCATTGGCGTCGACATGGAGGATGAAGGGCTTATCTGACGAGGTGAGAGTGGAATTAGAAGAGGGCATAGGAGCACGAGTATTATCCTGAAAGCATTTGGGAAGATCATTAAGGATTTTGGAATTAGAAAGCGCCGACTCCTTGTCAGTGCTTTCGGGAGAAGAAGCCGGGATGGTCTCACTGTGGATGTAGGGTTCTGTGAAAGTAGAATAGTTTATCAAGACAGTGGGAGGAGTACCATTATATTGCTTCAGGAGGTTGACGTGGCACAGCTGGGTCTTCCGCCGCCTATCTGGAGTCTCTATGACGTATGTGTTGTTGCTTCTGCACTCTTTGACGCAGTAGGGTCCTGAAAATCTGTTCTGTAAAGGTGAACCTGGGATAGGGAAATAAGCAAGGATGAAGTCTCCCGGCTTGAATTTTCTTACTTTGCTGGTCTGGTCGTAATGAGTCTTCATTCTCACCTGGGCTTTCAATAGATTATCATGAGCAAAGCGGTGGACTCTCTCTAGAATGTGTTGAAGGTTTTGAAGAAACTGGGGCACATTCTGATGCTCACTGAAGGTGGCATCTCTGAGAGAGTCTTTGAAAGCCTTAAGGGGAGTACGGCACTTACGGCCGTAGAGCATCTCATAAGGAGATACTCCTAGGGACTCATTGGGGAGACTTCTGAAAATACACATTATTAGGTCAATCTGCTTATCCCAATCCTTTGAGGTTTCACTACAAAACTTTTTCAAGAGTGCTTTGATGGTCTGATGACTACGTTCAAGAGAACCCTGTGAAGCAGGATGATAGGGGCTGGACAATACCTGTTTGATGTTGAACTCCTCCAGTGTCCTTTTGAAGAGATCACTGGTGAAGTTGGTGCCACAGTCACTTTGAATCTCCCTGGGAAATCCGTATTGAGTGAAGATCTTCAATAGATGTTTGATAACCGTAGCAGCCGTGATGTTCTTCACTGGAACTGCTATGGGAAATCTGGTGGTAGGACACAGGATGGTTAGGATGTAGGCGTTACCTGAACTGGTCCGCGGTAAAGGACCAACACAGTCTATTATGAGTCTGTGGAAAGGTTCCGCAGGCACCTGTATGGGAATCAGTGGTGCTCTGGGAACGGAGACGTTCGGTTTGCCTGCCATCTGACATGTATGACACTGTTTTACGTACTGTTTGACGTTATTTACCATACCTGGCCAGTAGTAGTCTTGACGAATCCCATGGTAAGTCTTGTTGAAGCCATAGTGGGAGAATGCTCCATGGGCCAGGTGTAGAATAGTGGGCCGCAGGCTGGTGGGAATCACAAGTTGTTCGGTGTTGGCCCAATCGTCCTCCTCCTTCAGTTTACTGGGTCTATATCTGCGGTAGAGCAAGTCGTTCTCTAGGAAGAACCCAGGAATACTGTCGGGTTGAGTCTCAGCCTGGAAAAACAATGGTGTTAAAGTAAGATCTTCCCTCTGCAACTTACGGAACTCCAACTTGGTCAGATGCGGGGGTAGTTTCTGAGGGTCTTGAGGGACAGCGGTAGCAGTAGAGTCAGCTGGCTGTGGACGTGCGGCTTGTGCACGGGTGGTCACGAGAACCGGAGGAGAAACATCATCACTCTCTTGAACCTCTGCTGGAACATACTCAAGAATAGGGTTACTTGGCACAGAGTTACACACCTGGGGTTTGTCCATGACGATCAGGTTGGTTGGTTGCAGGTCTTCTGCCAAGTCGTTGCCTAGGAGAAGTTGCACTCCAGGCATGGGAAAAGGCTTTTCCCTGACGGCGACTTGGACTTCCCCGTTCACGTAGGGACAATCCAGGTGGACTCTGGCGAGAGGGTATGGAGTGGTAGCAGTGAGGTCAGTGATGAAGACTGTTTCCCCGGTGTAGACTATGTTGGGCACAGCCGACTTCAAGATGATCGATTGTAGAGCCGCTGTGTCCCTCAAGAGCTTCAATTTGAAACGTCCCTCCGGATTTGAACCGTTGGCAGAGACAGTTCCAGTATACAGGTGGTTACTGAAAAGAGAAAGATCATTAACATCAACACCAACATTCATCACAGGCTTACCGGACTTAGGAGGAGTTGGTTTGGGTCGTTGTTGGTCAGTGGTTCCCTTGTATTGAGACTTACCACACTTGTCTATGGTATGTCCATAGAGTCTACAATACTTGCAGTACAGTTGTGAACCAGCTTGATCGGGGCTCACCTTCTCGTAACTGTACCACGACTTCTTACTGGAGGATGGTTCGGGTGTCAGCCGGTGGATGAGGCTGTAAGTGTCAGCCGACTTAGCACACTTCAGGTAGTCGGTTTCTTCTTTATCTGCTAAGTAGAGGCGGACAGGAGGCGGCACACGTCTCAAGAATTCTTCAACAAGCATCAGGTTCACGAGTTCTGTAAAAGTAGAGACATGTGCTGCTTCCAGCCATTTCATGAAATACCTCCGTTTCGTGTTAGCAAACTCGAGGAAGGTAGTGGTACTTGCCTTCAGGTGGTCACGGAATTTCCTTCTATAACTTTCGGTGGAAAGTAGGTAGGCGTCTAACACTGCTTGTTTCAGAGTGTAGTAGTCATTCTCAGACGCCAAAGTACTGAGTGTGACTGCAGCTCTACCTGTAAGATGGACTCTGAGAAGTGTGGCCCATTGGTTGACAGGCCAACTGAGTTGATTAGCAAGGGTTTCAAAGGTGGTGAAAAAAACATCAACTTCTGCTTCTACAAAGGATGGCATTAACTTACTTGCATGTGATATATTAAAACTGACGGGAAGATTGGCAGTAGCTTGCTGGCGTTGAGTGAAGTGTGAAGTTTCCAAGGCGATTTCGCGTTGACGACACTCTAGAGCCAGAGTCGCTTGTTGCTTGTCATGTTCGCGTTGTATTTCCAACTCGCGTTGTTTGGTTTCAAGCTGTACTCTTTCACGTTCACGGAGTAATGCGACCTCACGTTCGTGTTCTTCTCTCCTCAAAGCAGCTTCGCGTTCTTGTTCGTCTCTCCTCAAAGCAGCTTCGCGTTCTTGTTCGTCTCTCCGTATGGCAGCAGCTCGTTCTTGTTGTTCGAGGGCTTCCCTTTGCTGCTCACGTTCAATCTTGGCCAGCTCTAGTTTGAGTTTCAGCGTTGCCAAATCAGTTTTATCTGCAATATAGTAAGTTTCATGAGTTTCAGAGTCTATCTTACCTTGCTCTAAATAGTAATCCAGCAACAGGTTGTGTAGGTCATTTTTGTTGGCTTGGTAGGGAACTTCTAGTTGATACTCATGTGCAAGAGTTTGTAGTTCAGTCCTCTTGGCACGACTTAAAGTCCCTATTTCACCTGCTGGATTTGCACGGAAAGTTTGGAGACGAAACATGGTGAAATTAGCAAATAAAGGTACACGAATGTTCAATAATGAAATGTCAGAAACAGGACAACGTGGCAACTGGTACCTATCCTGTGTGATCTTTAACAATTAACGTTAAGTGAAAGATATTAAATGATTAAATGAAATCAAGGGCGCAGGAAATCTTGTACCCGGTACTCATGTAAGAGAATAAGGGCAAGAAAATCCTACTAACAAATGAAACAAAGTTTCGAAAACAAATGAAACAGTTAAATGCTTCAAAAGTAAAATTGGTAGTCCAAGGATGTAGGCATACCTTGCCAAGTCTCTAAAGGACATAAAGCAAGTTTTTCCCACTGAATTTAATATGATACTTACAGAATTAGCGAACTTTTGTGCTCTGAAAAAATAAGCTAATTCCCTACCGTTGTATGTATCATCATCTCTGACTGACGTGTAGGGGTGCGAGGTGTCAACTGGTGACGAGAACTGCTGCTGAGGTCCCAATTCAGCAACTAAAGTTCGAGCTAGAGGAACTATGGCCCTCTTTGTCCTCCTACAGTCAGATTGCAGAAGATTGGGTACTCTTGACCCGGGGCAGACCACAGTACCAGGGTACCAATATGATGATCTGTCAGAATGAGAAATATTCAAGGGACATAGATGGTAAATACGAGTAATAACATGGAGGGAGAGATGACCAATTAAGAGTATGACTGCGGCCTACAGTCACCACGTAATCCAAAGTTGTCTCACCTTCACTATATGTTACTCTCGTAATGCACAATACACCGCACCTTATAAAAAATGAAATTGAATGAAAAATAGTAAAGCTACGTTAACAAAGTTAAATACGCTTACCATCGATTACCACTTGGCACCAGTACCTGAGTGAGGCTCCTAGGACAGGCCCCCATATAACTTGTGACGGTAACGCGTTGGTGTTCGGCTGTTTAAGGCTAGGGGTATGGCCTCGTCACATAGTTATAAAAAAAAATAGAAAAACTGGAACTTCGTCTGTGGTAAGGTAAGGAGAAGACACACAAAACACAAGTAAAACTTTAACAATGAAATTTTAATTACGTTAAATAAATCAAAACATGAAAATAATGCACAAACAAATTCTTATAATAAAATCAATGAATCAAAATAATAAGAATACTTAAATGACACAATGAAAGTTACGTTAAGGCAAAATAATAAGAAGTGCAACACAAAAGTTAAGTGGGAGGTGCTGGAATATTGGCTTAAAGCCACCACCTCTCTCAGTACACGCTAACGTCTAGCTGGGAGGAGTGCTGGCTACGAAAGCACGGAACATTCTGAGGACTGATGTTGGGGCGACCCCAGACATCAGGTAGTATTGGGGGGGGGGCGAGGCAGGTGCAGCCAGACCGGCGACCAATCAGCGGAGTCGTAGCGATCAACGGGTAGTTTGGTGGTTGGAGTTCGAACAGGTGGCTGGTTGCATACGTTTCTGCTCACCCTGGCAAGCCTTGCTGGTGTTTGTTGTCGTTGTTGGACATTTCTTCCATAGTCTTTTATATAGTTGTGAAGACGTAATTATGAAGGGAAGAGCAGGCTCAATCTCTTGAAGGAGATTATCGTCACAATATATATATATATATATATA
The DNA here is from genome assembly GCF_040958095.1 of Procambarus clarkii. NCBI lineage: Eukaryota > Metazoa > Arthropoda > Malacostraca > Decapoda > Cambaridae > Procambarus > Procambarus clarkii. Next base: position 18,327,826 of record NC_091180.1, on the reverse strand, counting down.
TATATATATATATATATATATATATATATATATATATATATATAGAGAGAGAGAGAGAGAGAGAGAGAGAGAGAGAGAGAGAGAGAGAGAGAGAGAGAGAGAGAGAGAGAGAGAGAGAGAGAGAGAGAGAGAGAGAGAGAGAGAGAGAGAGAGAGAGAGCCTACAGCAGACAATGTAGAAGGCCTACACACAGACATTTAAGCAGACAGACAGGTGAGCACTCACGCAGACAGACAGGTAAGCACTCACGCAGACAGACAGGTAAGCACTGAAGCAGACGGGTAGTGCCAGCATAATTCACTATTTCTTTATCGGTTTTACCAAATTAATTATTGCACGTTGACAGGAGCTAATATGTATACATAAGTATACATATACATATATATACAATTAAATGAGTTAATAACATGTACACAGAGGATAAATATCCACGGTTATCATACATATATATATATATATATATATATATATATATATATATATATATATACATATATATATATATACACAAATATTTACACGTAATTAAATACAAAACAAATTCATACATAAGTATATATTAAGTCACATTTAAATGCAAATAAATATACTCATGTACATATATAAACGCATGGAAAGAGCCATAGAGAAATTATCACAATTGTGTATTTTTAATCTGGTTTGGCAGCTTGAAAAAGACAGACGATGTTATTCTGGTGATGTGAGTACCTTACATTAGAGTATATCTTCTCTCAGATACTTTTTCCTTTCATTTTCTGTTTCCTTTCTGCGAGATACTCCTTCACTCGAGATACTCCTTCACTCGAGATACTCCTTCACTCGAGATACTCCTTCACTCGAGATACTCCTTCACTCGAGATACTCCTTCACTCGAGATACTCCTTCACTCGAGATACTCCTTCACTCGAGATACTCCTTCACTCGAGATACTCCTTCACTCGAGATACTCCTTCACTCGACTTTATGCTCTTCCAAGTACACGTTCCTTGAAACGTTCCTTGTGTGGTACTGTGTTGAGTGGTTGTTGATTCGGAAGGAAAATGCAGATTGTCAAACCCGTCTCATTCTTGTTTGATTTCCTGTATTTTGTTGTTCTTACACATGTTCTCGTGTAAAGAGACCTGCTGGATAGTCTATTCTGCTTTTCTGTGTTTGTTCCCAGACTTGTTATATTAGGAAATTTCTTGCTTTTGCGTCTACCACTTTTATTCTCCACGTCTCTTCTCAAACTATCAAATTTATTTTCTTAATTGATTTGGATCATTATTAGCAACATTTCCTCGAAATCAGAGGAATGTTTCTTGCAAGATCTGGTCGTAGTCTTGTATGATTATGTCTCTGTGGTTCCCTGGGGAGTAGAGATCTTGGCGTGGTTGCACACACTATGTATCAGGGGTTGTAAATGTGTCCCCACCCACCTACACCCACCATGCCTGCCTCACCCACCTACACCCACTACACCCACCCACCTACACCCACCATGCCTGCCTCACCCACCTACACCCACCCATTTACACCCACCCTTCACACTTCCAACTCTTTACCGACCTTCCTTTCTTCTCATTTCCCTCCGCCTACCCCTTCCACCTCCACCCACCCCGCCCACTTCCACCCACCCCGCCCACTATGCCCCACACCCACCTATGCCCCACTTGGCCTGGGTCCTCCGGTGAACAAGCGACTCATTCATCCTTCCGACACGTTGACACCTCGAATTCTTAGAGAGTTCTCAACATTCCTCCTAACCTGGGAGTTGAGGATGCTGCTATCCTGGAACGTGAGGATGCTGCTATCTTGGAACGTGAGGATGCTGCTATCCTGCAACGCGAGGATGTTGCTATCCTGCAACGCGAGGATGCTGCTATCCTGCAACGCGAGGATGCTGCTATCCTGCAACGTGAGGATGCTGCTATCCTGCAACGCGAGGATGCTGCTATCCTGCAACGTGAGGCTGCTGCTATCCTGCAACGCGAGGATGCTGCTATCCTGCAACGCGAGGATGCTGCTATCCTGGAACGCGAGGATCCTGCTATCCTGGAACGCGAGGATGCTGCTATCCTGCAACGCGAGGATGCTGCTATCCTGGAACGCGAGGATCCTGCTATCCTGGAACGCGAAGATGCTGCTATCCTGCAACGCGAGGATGCTGCTATCCTGCAACGCGAGGATGCTGCTATCCTGCAACGCGAGGATGCTGCTATCCTGCAACGTGAGGATGCTGCTATCCTGCAACGTGAGGATGCTGCTATCCTGCAACGTGAGGACGCTCTTACGAAACATGTACATCTTTCATCAATAATTGCGGGTTTGTTCACAGTTATTAAACAATTTGTTAGTGTCGAAACTTCATAATTCAAGATCTTGAACTTTCACCAAGGAACATGTCTGTTACCTTCAACTTCTTTGAAGACTTATACATAAAGTGCAATATATATATAACATATATCATTCAGCTAATATGTAGTAAGTCCCGTGTCTGAGCCCCGTATGTGAGCCCCGTGTGTGAGCCCCGTGTGTGAGTCCCGTATGTGAGCCCCGTATGTGAGCCCCGTGTGTGAGCCCCGTGTGTGAGTCCCGTATGTGAGCGCCGTATGTGAGCCCCGTGTGTGAGCCCCGTGTGTGAGTCCCGTATGTGAGCCCCGTATGTGAGCCCCGTATGTGAGCCCCGTGTGTGAGCCCCGTGTGTGAGCTACGTGTGTGAGTCCCGTATGTGAGTCCCGTGTGTGAGCGCCGTATGTGAGCGCCGTATGTGAGCGCCGTATGTGAGCGCCGTATGTGAGCCCCGTGTGTGAGCGCCGTATGTGAGCGCCGTATGTGAGCCCCGTGTGTGAGCGCCGTATGTGAGCGCCGTATATATAGTGAAGCAAGAGTTCCAAGATGGTTGAGTGTTTTACTGAAGTTCGCATTTGTCTAACCAAAATATAAGTCGACAAAAAGATTACTCTCAATAAAATCATAATCCAGGTAAACTTCCTCAGAGATCGTCCCAGTCAATTGTCAATCAACCGATAACTTTTGATAACGAAGAAATGTGAGAAATGACGAAGAGCAACAGAGAGTGAAGATGGAGCAATATTAATGTTCTACACCTTTTTCTTGAGAGATAAAAACCAGGGAATGGAGGGAGGATAGGGAGAGGGAGGGAGGGATAGTGAGAGGGAGGGAGAGATAGTGAGACGGAGGGAGAGATAGAGTGAGAGGAAGGACCACTGCTTCCCCTATCACTATCACCTCGACCCCAGCACCATCACTTCCACCCCCACCACAATCACCATCACAACCCCCACCATCACTCTCACCCTTATTACCACCATTCGCACCTATTCCAACCACCACCACCACAACTACTACAACCTATTAACACTACCACTAACCCCATCCAATGCACCTCAACCACCTCCCCCTCCCCAACCTCACTCTATACACCCCACTAGGACACCTCCCCCCACACTAAACCCCACCAGGACACATACACCCACGCCCTCACTCATGCGGCCCCAGCATGGAGCCCGTACCTTGTCAAGCACAAGACGAAGCTGGAAAAAGTTCAGAGGTATGCCACTAGGCTAGTCCCAGAACTAAGAGGCATGAGTTACGAGGAAAGGCTGCGGGAAATGCACCTCAAGTCGCTAGAAGACAGTCTCGGGAAGACATGATCACCACATACAAAATTCTCTGAGGAATTGACAGGATAGACAAGGATGGATTGTTTAACACGGGTGGTACACGCACAAGGGGACACAGATGGAGACTGAGTACCCAAATGAGCCACAGGGACGTTAGAAAGAACTTTTTCAGTGTCAGAGTAGTTAACAGGTGGAATGCATTAGGCAGTGATGTGGTGGTGGCTGACTCCATACACAGTTTCAAATGTAGATATGATAGAGCCCAGTAGGCTCAGGAACCTGTACACCAGTTGATTGACAGTTGAGAGGCGGGACCAAAGAGCCAGAGCTCAACCCTCGCAAGCACAATTAGGTGAGTACACACACACACACACACACACACACACACACACACACACACACACACACACACACACACACACACACACACACGCACACACACGAGGAGAGATACAGGCTAAGGAGCTCCCAGGTCCCTATTTCCTTACGAATAGGGGGAAAGAGGATAATAGGGTGAAGAAGAAGCGCACAATGAATGGGGCAAGAACCGTATAATTAGGAATAGGTTAAGAACATATGCTCCATTAATGGAGAATGGTGACAATGGGGTGACGAATAGGTGCACAATGAAGAAAAATTAACAATGGGTGAACAGAATCATAAGTGTTGGAAAAAGGGAAACGAGGATAACGAGAAGAACAGTCGCATTATGAACAGTAATACAGAGAACAGTAAAGAGAAGAACAAGAAATAATGAACGATAAATATAGAAAGATTAGACAAATAGGGAACAAAAAGGGACAAATTAGGGAAGGAAATATGAGAAAGAGATAATGAATGACAAACAGATACAGACAGAGAATAAAAGATTTGTAGATGAGCTTACGAAGTTGTGCACTGAACGCTGCGTTCTTATATAACATATAAGAACGTAGTCGTCCTCATATAACATATAAGAACGTAGTCGTTCTTATATAACATATAAGAACGTAGTCGTCCTTATATAACATATAAGAACGTAGTCGTTCTTATATAACATATAAGAACGTAGTCGTTCTTATATAACATATAAGAACGTAGTCGTTCTTATATAACATATAAGAACGTAGTCGTTCTTATATAACATATAAGAACGTAGTCGTCCTCATATAACATATAAGAACTGTGTTTGGCTCTGCAGTTAACTCCAGTGTTTGGGTGTTTGTTGTGTGTGAGCAGTTTTCAGCAGACAATGATGATGGACAAACTCAATGTTGTGTGTTTTACTTGGCTTGTTGCTGTGATTTTACTTCGCTATCCAGTATTATGAAATTTTTTAGTAGGAGTTCAGTTAGCTTAATTGTGTGTGTGTGTGTGTGTGTGTGTGTGTGTGTGTGTGTGTGTGTGTGTGTGTGTATGTGTGTGTGTGTGTGTGTGTGTGGGTGTGTACTCACATCTTTGTGCCTGCAGGATCGAGTATTGGCTCTTGGATTCCGCCTTTCTAGCCATCGGTTGTTTACAGCAATGACTCCTGTCCCATTTCCCTATCATGTCTAGTTTTAAAACTTATGAATAGAATTTGCTTCCACAACCTGTTCCCCAAGTGCATTCCATTTTTCCACTACTCTCACGCTAAAAGAAAACTTCCTAACATCTCTGTGACTCATCTGAGTTTCCAGCTTCCACCCATGTTCCCTCGTTCTGTTACTTTTACGTGTGAACATTTCATCTATTTCCACTCTGTCAATCCCCCTGAGTATTTTATACGTTCCTATCATGTCCCCCCTCTCCCTTCTGTTTACTAGTGTCGTAAGGCTCAGTTCCTTCAGGCGCTCTTCATATCCCATCCCTCGTAACGCTGGTACGAGTCTTGTTGCAAACTTCAGAACCTTTTTCAGATTTCTTATGTGTTTCTTCAGGTGGGGACTCCATGATTGGGCGGCTTTCCAGAACCCATGTTCATGTTTGTTCACAAACCTAATGGTCCCCAGGTGTACAACCTGTCTTAGCTTAATTATTCTTTCAAGTATTTTACAGGGATGCTTGTCAGTGATACAGGTCTTTAGTTAAGTGCCTCCTCCCTATCACCTTTCTTGAAAATCGGTACATTTGCCCTCTTCCACCAACTGGGCAATTCTCCCGACATAAGTGATTCATTAAAGATCCTTGCCAGAGGCACGCTGAGGGCCTGCGCTGCCTCTTTTAGTATCCACGGTGATACTTTGTCTGGTCAAACCGCTTTAGTTGCATCCAGTGTTGTCAACTGTTTCATTACCTCCTCTGCTGTCACCTCTATATCTGATAGTCTTTCATCTAGGGGTAACTCTTCTAACAATGGGAGCTGCTCAGGCTCGGTTGTGAACAGTCCATGGAAACTGGCATTCAGTGCCTCGCAGATTTCCTTGTCACTTTCAGTATATGCCCCCTCTGTCTTCCTTAGTCTTGTCACTTGGTCGTTCACCGACATTTTTCTTCTTATATGACTGTGTAGTAATTTTGGTTGCTTTTTCGCTTTGATTGCAATATCGTTCTCATAATTTCTTTCCGATACTCGTCTTATGTTAATGTAATCGTTCCTAGCTCTGTTGCATCTCATCCTCTTGTCCTCTGTCCTTTGTCTTCTGTACTTCCTCCAATCCCTCCTGCTTCTCATTTTTGCTTCCTGACACTGTCTATTAAACCATGGGTTATTATATTCCCTCTTACTTTTTTCCTTTACTGTCGGTATAAATTTATCTTTGGCTCCTGGCATTTCCGTATGACTAGGTTCATCATATCTTGGACTGTTTTTCCTCTAATTTCTTCCTCCCACTGCACTTCACCCAGATAGTCCCTTATCCTCCTGTAGTCCCATTTCCTATAGTCAACTCTCCTTTCCCAGACCTGTAGTCAAAGACTAGGACACTTTAGTCACTGGCCCCTAGAGGTATTTTATGCTCTAAATTCTCGATATCTTCTACGTTCTGGGTGAAAATCAGGTCTAATATGCTCGGTGCATCTCCTCCTCTTTCCCTTGTGTCTTCCTTCACATGTTGTGTTAGGAAATTCCTGTCTATAACATTTACTAACTTTGCTCCCCACGTTTCGTCCCCTCCATGGGTATTCCTTGATTCCCAATTTATCTCTCTATGATTTAGGTCCCCCATGATCAGCAGCTTCGCTCTCATTCTGTGGGCTAGTGTTGCTGCCTTCTGCAGTTCATCTATGCATGCTTTGTTGTTGTCATCATACTCCTGCCTGGGTCTTCTACTGTTTGGTGGGGGATTGTAGATTACCAAGATCACAATCTTCCTCCCATCTGCTGTCAGAGTTCCATGTATGGAGCTTGTGCTTTCATTGGTAACCCGATTTTCCAGGTCTTCAAAATTCCATTTCCGCTTTATTAGGAATACCACTCTCCCTGTCTCTGTGTCTTCTCTATTCTTATCACCTGGTAGCCCTCTGGAAAGATTGCATCCGAGATCATGTCATTTATTTTGGTTTCCACTATTACAACTATGTTAATATCTACCTCACTCTTTCTTTTATCTCTTCTGCTTTATTAGAAACCCCATCATCATTGGTGTGCCAGACCTTGAGACTCGTGTGTGTGTGTGTGTGTGTGTGTGTGTGTGTGTGTGTGTGTGTGTGTGTGTGTGTGTGTGTGTGTGTGTGTGTGTGTGTGTGTGGGTGTTTGTGTGTGTGTGTGTGTGTGTGTGTGTGTGTGTGGGTGTTTGTGTGTGTGTGTGTGTGTGTGTGTGGGTGTTTGTGTGTGTGTGTGTGTGTGTGTGTGTGTGTGTGTGTGTGTGTGTGTGTGTGTGTGTGTGTGTGTGAGAGAGAGTATGTGTACTCACCTATTTGAGCTTGCGGGGGTTGAGCTTTGGCTCTTTGGTCCCGCCTCTCAACTGTATGTGTGTGTGTGTACTTAGAGAACCCAATTAAGTGAGAACTCTTCAGCCCCCTCATAGTGACCTGTCGGGATATAGTATCCAATGTTTTACGACTCATTGGAGGACAGTAGAGACCTTATCTAGTGTGGGAAGGTCCAGCTCCTGCAGTCTTTCCTGGGACTCCAGTCCTTAACTGGTCGTTACCGAAACAACTTCGCTTCTTCAAGGATCAGATCCCCCGATGGTCTAGACGGTTGTGCTCCTTTCGTTCCCTCCGTCCATATATTCCTGTTCTTAGTTTGTCTGATATCCCTTCGATGTTCACCATAGTCATGCTGGCCAGTCACTTCCTTCTGATAACTGTCTTACATTACCTTTTGTGGCATATCTCTTAACTTTAACTATATCTTGCGTTCATTTTGACAGTGGTTGTCTAATACAGGGGCTGCACACTCGACTATTGGTCTCATGTATGTTGTGTATAGAATCCTGAGTTTGAGCGAGTGCATGCGTATATAAGTAATTTCAGAAAGATGCAGAGAAATAGCAACAGAGAGCTCCTATAACGCCACGAAGCCACAGATGTGACACAGAAAAAAGCTATTATGAACATCGTTTGCAATTTCCAGTAACAACCCAACTACTGCCGTATTACACTGAACACAATCACGCATCATTCATTCCCCATTTAGGAATGTTATTCAACCTGTAAAGAGCTTGTTTAAAGCGACCACTGGCCTATAACGAACTACCTCTAGTTTAATTTTCCAATAGGGAACGTCGTATATATATTCTAGGTCGAAAATAATTATCATAAACCATTTTTAGTTTAATGGCTTAGAAAATATAGAATGCCGGGTTTAAAAAGCTGG